>NC_053026.1:193999078-194189216 GCF_003073215.2 Triticum urartu | reverse complement strand
AAAGCCCACCGCATTTCGCCACTTCCGCTTGCCGCCGCTTATCGCCATCGACTTTCTCGACGCTGCTCGCGGTCGACCCAGCTCCGCTCGGTTGGGGAATCTGCCGTACTGAGGGTTCTTTCTCATGGACGACAAGGTAACTAATTTAACGAGATATTATCTCATCTCTTATCCCAGTTCATCTGCCTCCTTTAATCACCCGAAGGAAATCGTCGTGAATTCATTTTTGCTCGAGCAGATTTGAGGGTTTTCTTTCATTCATAGAATGTACAGTGCGCCGATACTTCAGGACTTGGCAACCGCCGCTAGAGATTCCATCTCATCGTACCAGATAACTTGGGGACACACGCGGTATGTTCAATCTCACCCTAAATTGGTTGGCATGGCCTACTTTCCTGAACATATTCTAAATATTGCTACATTTGGATAAAAGGTGCCACATGCACCATATACGTCAAAGGGGATTCCCCCCTCTCCTTTCTATATTAGGCAAATTAATGATGTATTGTTCTTTTGATTACTCTCATATTTCCATGACATCATGTTTACCCTATCTGTTTAATTATAGACTTTTGTCCTTCGATTTCAACTGCTGTACAGTTCTTTCAATTTGGGGCCATATTTGCATGTTACCATATTTTCTTTAACAACCCTACCATTTTATGCAAGACATCCCTCGCTATGCAACAGATTATGTAGTGCACAATTTTTCCCTTTACATACATCAAGGCTCCACGAATGTCATATTGCGCACAAACCATGGATTTACAATCATTGCTACTGTAAGACTTGATGAACGTGGTGACTCCTATTTCCACACTGGCTTTTGGAATGAAATTGCAAAGTTTTATGTGCTGAAAGCTGGCACTAAAATTGCACTACACATAGAAGGGCCTGGTCATCAGATATATGCTAACTTCCCCGACAAAATCATCCGTCCAGACTTTGTTTGACATAAGTTTTCTTTTCAACTATCTACATATGTTGACTTACACAACAATATCAAATGAATTGTGTAGTATTTAAGGAACCAATCGCTATTCCCTTATCTTACTATATTCCTACCTAATAACTTCTAGTTACCAATAAACTTTCCTATTGCCCTGTCTTAACTAAATATTCCTTGTACTCCCATTTCTATCAGAAAGCGCCGCTGATAGGGAGACTCCAGCGGTGGAGAACGGGGCTGCCAACAAGCGGAGGTGGGGTGAGCTAGAACCGCAAGCGACTCTAGCAGGCCTAGACTTAATCATTAGTTGAGAGTCATCATCTCCCTCCTCCCAATCAAATATGGGGTGCGGACAACCCTCCTTTCCCGGCGGTGGCACCCCCTATGGAACTCCAGCACTCTTGACCTCATCGACACCCACGAGCTCTGCCATGGCTATCGCAAAAGCTTGGATGCGTTCTCCAAGATCCTCGGCAGTCACCTTGGCCCAACCAAAGGCCTTAGAATGGGCAAGTCCCGTTCCAACGGCAAGGACCGAGCCAAGCTTGACGACTGGTTCCGATCCCCCGCCCTAGATCAGCTTGAGGAGCTCAGTTTTGATGATGGGCATATGCAGTCGCTGCCAACATCTGCACTCCGCCTCGCGCCCACGCTGCGCGTCGCCAAGTTCAGGAACTGCCATTTCCCGCCCCTTAATGACGCGCCCGCTCTTATTCTACCATGACTGAAGCACCTTGAGCTCATCGTCGTCCACCTCTCAAAGGGTGACATGGAGCGCCTGCTCCATGGCTATACTGCACTCAAGTTCCTTTGTCTTCAGGCGATCAATGGGTTGAGTACCTTCCACACCACCTCCATGACTCTCCGGACTATTTATGTGTGTTGCTGGTGTGGCAGGAAGACATCACAAAAGGTGGACCACAGTATGGTCATCCAGGACACACCTGCACTTGAGAGATTACTTGTAGTTGATCAAGAAGGTCCAACAAGAATCAATGTCATTTCTGCGCTGAAATTGACAGTGGTGGGCTACTCGTCTGACAAATACTCCGAACTTGTTATTGGATCCACACCCATTCAGGTACAACAACCGCCTTCTACCTCTCCTTCTACAAATTAACATTATTTCCAATTTTGAAGATGTTTGTTTGTCTATCATTCAGAAAATGATTCCAACAAGCTTGACCCCGAAACTGCAAACAGTGAAGGTCTTGGAACTAGAATCTATCGGGCCCGACCTAGAGCAAGTTGTCAGTTTCCTGAGATGCTTTCCGTGCCAGGAGAAGCAATATATCGAGGTGATGTTCCTTTCCTGTTAAATGTTAACCATAAGGGAGTTCAATTTATGACACCTTTTTCCAAGTTTACAATGACAATGTACTATGATTTCTGAAGGTTCTTTTGGAGGATTTCAGTACATACATGCCCCCCCCCCATATTGGTTGCTTGATCCATATGGTTACAATCAGTAAGCATTTCTCCTTTGGATTCATCTATACTAGTTTTCTTAGGGAACTTTTCATCCACTCCAACCTCTTGTGAAGAAGGCTACATTTTTCTAGAATGTAATCAAATGCCCATGTTAATCATGTCAGATCGAAGATGGCATGTTAGTGCATTTTACAAATCCTCCAAACCAAATAGCTTGGCTTGTAGTAATGTTCAAAACTGCATGTAGGCACTAACACATTTTCTTCTTTTGCAGATAAGATTAGGCCCAGTGGTGGATAATGTGATACAATATAACAATCACATCGAATGCCTAGATCTGCATCTCTCAGAAATTACTTTGAACTCCTATCGAGGGACCTTATCGGAGATTATATTTGCCAGGTTCTTTGTTCTCAGAGCAAGGGTGCTGAAGGAAATGAGGTTTGCGCTACATTTATTTCGAAAAATGAATGGTATGTTGATCAGCGCCAGCGCCTACGGCAGAATGGAGTAGGCTCCAAAAATGCTGAATTTCATTTTGGAACTTTAGATGACAGAGTAATCGGAAGTCATCGGGTCAACCCCATACATGACTTCTCAGTGACTGACCCCTTTGCAAAAATTGTGAGGTTTCTAAGCCAGACTTAGAAGCGGTGATATTAGTTTGAACTCTCTGATATCCATGTTTAGCGCATCAGTGCGAGCGTTTGCAGCTGATGAGCTGAATTTCATTTCTAATATCAGTTTGAACCTTGTAATCTTTGAATTTGAGCCATATAACTCTAGAATTTGAACCTTGTAACATTTCGAGCTATTGTGGTACAATCATTGAAATGGCATCATATGAGACTCGTATATTGCTAGCACTATTTTGACCTTAATATGCAATGGTCTTAGATTTTATTAACCATTCTCGAATCAGTTTACCTTGCCGATCTCACATCACACGATCTGTATAGCTAACTCGACTGCATTGTAGAGCGCAGAATTAATTATCGCACTCGAGTGTCCATCATCACCCTTCTGTGTAACTTTGACCTCATCACCCAAGGGTAAACTAATGACCGAAGTCATTCCACACACTTCGTTTTTACAAAGCTTTTTGCCAATAAACGCCCACGATTTGTCCCTCTTCAAGCCATTGCGTGGCCAAACTAGCCGGGCGGGAAGCTTGCGTGGTAAATAGTGCGGTAGCGCGGGAACAGGCTCTTCGAGCCCATGCCTGGGGTGCGGTGTTGTTAAGCGTGCACTGGATTCTGGAATCCTCCGCTATGAACGCCGTGAAAAGACGTGACGATTACAGGCCAGCTGGCCCCATTTATTACAGCGGGCATTTAACCTACCCTTGTGTCTCTTCAACCTTTCGATCGCGCCCCACCATTGCAAGAAGCACACCCACCACGAGAAATTCTTAGAGGGTATCCTGCGCGGCTCCAATGGCGCTCCGAGCGGCTGCCGACGACGAGCAGCAGTTCACCATGCGTGCCATGGTGGGCACCCACAGAAGGTTCATGGACCTCTCGATGGTGTACACCAACGACCCGGTCTGGGCGGAGCACTCCATCCACATCATGGAGCTGTTGCTTGCCGAGGAGAAGTACAAGGTGGTCGGGTTCGACCTCGAGTACACCCGCGCTCGTGCCGGGTCTCGTCCCAAGGTTACCGTCGCCCAGATGTGCGTGCGCCACCACGTCCTCGTCTACCACTACTTCCTGGCCACAAGGCCTTGCGAGTGTTTTGCCAGGTTGGTCAACAACCCCCACTACATGTTCGCTACGGTGGACATAACCAACGATGTAAAGGCGGTTGAGAATTCGGGCAACGCTTGCCAGAATCTTGTCGGCATGCAGGGCTAATACAAGATGAGGGGTAGCAAGGAGCATGAGAAGGACTCACTGGTTCACCTCGCCGAGGCCAGCATCGACCCCTACTAAAGAGACATGAAGGATTCGTGCAACAAGGACAAGCGTGCCTGGCACTCGGCCTGGATGGAGACACTCGACAAAGCTCACGTCGTGTACGTGACCAAGCAAGCGTACACGAGCTACGACATATACAGGCGGATCGTTGACATGAGAAAGTTCCTCCTTCCCCAAAACGGCCATGGATCCAGCCGGAAGCAGAGCAATGGCAAGCGTCGTTGCAACAATAAGTAGATGATTAGATCCTCGTTTCTCCTACTTTAGTATGCATGTAATTGCTTTCTTTGGTGTGTGGAAATGTTATGTGTGTATTCACTTGCATAATTGTATGCTTAATTTGGTTATGCAACGTTGTCTTTTTAAGTATATATGTTGATGTTGTAGACAGAGCGTAGATGTTGTGCGGACAAAGAAAATCACATCGCACACGGACTAAACAATGGAACTCGTCGGTGATGTTTTCATCAATCACTCACAATTGTATACAAGCAATCATTTGGTCACAACACACATGGCTTGTTAGCAGTAATCGTCTGTGTTGTTATCGGTCTTCGCACACGTCTCCGATTACAGACCTGTTTGCCTCGTATCACACACATCTTGTTCATTTGAACCGTTTATGTTCTCATGTCTCAACGCAACCAGTTCATCCGAGTGAACCGCATGCCGTATAACGCACACACCTTTGATCTGGCTAACCGTTTCTTTTGTGTGGCCTAATCACAAATAGTTCATCCGAGTGAACCGTATGATGTGTATCGCACACGCCTTCATCTGGCTGCCCATTTCTTTTGTTCCTCCTCATCACAAACAGTTCATTGAACTGAACCGCATACCCTTCATTGCACACGCAAATAAAACCTGAACCGTGTTTGATGCATCCGTCATCGCAAACGTTTTATACATTTCTGACGGTTTTCATACAGCACCGTTTGCGATTATTGCATCACACACAATTTCTCTAAGGGTCTCTGATCGTAGTGTCACGTCAGCGGCATCCTGCAGTGGTGCATGCTTCGGGAATCACAAACCTTAACACCAATATTCTTACTAACCACAACCGTCTACCAGTACCTCCCACATATTTGTTGGTGCAACAAACCCAGGGTCTGTTGCCCAGACTATGCACAGGCACCGGAACATGATCGAGGTGTTGGGGAATGTAGCATTTAATTTCAAGTAAATTTACTACGATCACGCAAGATCTATCTAGGAGATGCATAGCAATGGGAGGGTGAGAATGTGTCCACATACCCTCGTAGACCGAAAGTGAAAGCGTTAGTTTAACGCGGTTGATGTAGTCGAACGTCTTCTCGATTCAACCGATCAAGTACCGAACGTACGGGACCTCCAAGTTCTACACACATTCAGCTCGATGACGTCCCTCGAACTCTTGATCCAGCAAAGTGTCGAGGGAGAGTTTCATCAGCACGACCGCGTGGTGACGGTGATGGTGAAGTGATCCTCGCAGGGCTTTGCCTAAGCACTACGACAATATGACCGGAGGAGTAAACGATCGAGGGGGGCGCCGCACACGGCTTGGAACAATTGTGTGTCTAGGAGACGCCCCCCTCCCACGTATATAAAGGACGGAGGGGAGAGGAGGCTGGCCAATGCGCGCCCCCATGGGGAGGAGTCCTACTAGGACTCCAAGTCCAATTCGGACCCCCTTCCTTTTACCGGAGAGGAAAGGGGGGAGGAGAAGGAGAAGGAAAGGGGAGGGGGCACTGCCCCATTCCCCACTCCAATTCGTACCCCTTGCAAGTGGGGGCGCGCCAGCCCCTTTTAGGCTGGTGTGCCTCCCTCCCAAGGCCCATGTGGCCCATTACTCCCCTCGGCGGGTTCTGGTAAACCCCCGGTACTCCGATAAATACCCTAAACACTCCAGAACCATTCCAGTGTCCGAATACTATCGTCCAATATATCAATCTTTACCTCTCAACCATTTCGAGACTCCTCGTCAAGTCTATGATCTCATCTCGGACTCTGAACAATCTTCGATCACCAAAACACATAACTCATGATACAAATCGTCATCGAACGTTAAGTGTGCGGACCCTACGGGTTCGAGAACTATGTAGACATGACCGAGACACATCTTTGGTCAATAACCAACAGCGGAACCTAGATGCTCATATTGGTTCCTAGATATTCTATGAAGATCTTTATCGGTCAAACCACAGTTACAACATACGTTATTCCCTTTGTCATCGGTATGTTACTTGCCCAAGATTCGATCATCGGTATCTTCACACCTAGTTCAATCTCGTTACCGGCAAGTCTATTTACTCGTTCCATAATACATCATCCCGCAACTAACTCATTAGTCACATTGCTTGCAAGGCTTATCATGATGTCCATTACCGAGAGGGGCCAGAAATACCTCTCCGATACTCGGAGGGACAAATCCTAATCTTGATCTATGCCAACCCAACAAACACCTTCGGAGATATTTGTAGAGCATCTTTATAATCACCTGGTTACGTTGTGACGTTTGATAGCACACAAGGTATTCCTCCGAAATCCGGGAGTTGCATAATCTCATAGTCAAAGGAATATGTATATGACATGAAGAAAGCAATAGCAATAAAACTGAACGATCAACATGCTAAGCTAACGGATGGGTCTTGTCCATCACATAATTCTCCTAATGATGTGATCTCGTTCATCAAATGACAACACATGTCTATGGTGAGGAAACTTAACCATCTTTGATTAACGAGCTAGTCTAGTAGAGGCTTACTAGGGACACGGTGTTTTGTCTATGTATCCACACATGTATCAAGTTTTTGGTTAATACAATTCTAGCATGAATAATAAACATTTATCATGAGATAAGGAAATATAAAATAACAACTTTATTATTGCCTCTGGGGCATATTTCCTTCAGTCTCCCACTTGCACTAGAGCCAATAATCTAGTTCACATCTCCATGTGATTTAACACCAATAGTTCACATCACCATGTGATTAACACCCATAGTTCACATCGCCATGTGACCAACACCCAAAGGGTTTACTAGAGTCAATAATCTAGTTCACATCGCCACGTGATTAACAACCAAAGAGTTATAAGGTGTGATCATGTTTTGCTTGTGAGAGAAGTTTAGTCAACGGGTCTGCCACATTCAGATCTCTATGTATTTTGCAGATTTCTATGTATATAATGCTCTGCATGGAGCTACTCTAGCTAATTGCTCCCACTTTCAATATGTATCCAGATTGGGACTCAGAGTCATCCAGATTGGTGTTAAAGCTTGCATCGACGTAACTCTTTATGATGAACTCTTTATCATAACCGAGAAATATTTCCTTAGTCCTCTAAGGATAATTTTGACTGCTATCAAGTGATCTACTCCTGGATCACTATTGTACCCCTTTGCCAAACTCTTGGCAAGGTACACAATAGGTCTGGTATACAGCATGACATACTTTATAGAACCTATGGCTGAGGCATAGGGAATGACTTTCATTCTCTCTCTATCTTCTGCCGTGGTCGGGCTTTTAGTCTTACTAAACTTCATACCTTACAACTCAGGCAAGAGCACATTCTTTGACTGATCCATTTTGTACTCCTTCAAAATCTTATCAAGGTATGTACTGATCGAAAGTCTTATCAAGCGTCTTGATCTATGTTTGTAGATCTTGATGCCCAATATGTAAGTAGCTTCACTAAGGTCTTTCTTTGAAAAAATCCTTTCAAACACTCCTTTATGCTTTCCAGAAAATTCTATATCATTTCCGATCACCAATATGTCATTCACATGTACTTATCAGATAGGCTGTAGTGCTCCCACTCACTTTCTTGTAAATACAGGCTTCACCGCAAGTCTGTATAAAACTATATGCTTTGATCAACTCATCAAAGCATATATTCCAACTCTGAGATGCTTGCACCAGTCCATAGATGGATCGCTGGAGCTTGCACACTTTGTTAGCACCTTTAGGATTGAGAAAACCTTCTGGTTGCATCAGATACAACTCTTCTTTAATAAATCCATTAAGGAATGCAGTTTGACATCCATTTGCCATATTTCATAAAATGCGGCAATTACTAACATGATTCAGACAGACTTTAAGCATCGATACGGGTTAGAAAATCTCATCGTAGTCAACACCTTGAACTTGTCGAAAACCTTTTGCGACAATTTGAGCTTTATAGATAGTAACACTATTATCAGCGTCCATCTTCCTCTTGAAGATCCATTTATTCTCAATGGCTCGCCGATCATTGGGCAAGTCAAACAAAGTCAATACTTTGTTCTCATACATGGATCCTATCTCAGATTTCATGGCCTCAAGCCATTTATCGGAATCTGGGCTCATCATCGCTTCCTCATAGTTCATAGGTTTGTCATGGTCTACTAACATGACTTCCAGAACAGGATTACCGTACTACTCTGGTGCGGAACATGCTCTGGTTGACCTATGAGGTTCGGTAGTAACTTGATCTTTAGTTTCATGATCATTATCATTAGCTTCCTCACTAGTTGGTGCAGGCATCACGAGAACGGTTTTTTGTGATGAGCTACTTTCCAATTCGATAAAAGGTACAATTACCTCATCAAGTTCTACTTTCCTCCCACTCACTTCTTTCGAGAGAATCTCCTTCTCCGGAAAGGATCCATTCTTAGCAACAAAGACCTTGCCTTCAGATTTGTGATAGAAGGTGTACCCAACAATTTCTTTTGGGTATCCTATGAAGACGCACTTCTCCGATTTGGGTTCAAGCTTATCAGGCTGAAGCTTTTACACATTAGCATCGCAACCCCAAACTTTAAGAAATGACAGCTTAGGTTTCTTACTAAACCATAGTTCATATGGTGTCGTCTCAATGGATATAGACGGTGCCCTATTTTACGTGAATGCAACTATCTCTAATGCATAGCCCCAAAACAATATTGGTAAATCCATAGGAGACATCATAGATCGCACCATATCTAATAAAGTATGGTTACGATGTTCGGACACACCATTATGTTGTGGTGTTCCACGTGGCGTGAGTTGTGAAACTATTCCACATTATTTTAAATGAAGGCCAAACTCATAACTCAAATATTCGCTTCCGTGATCAGATCGTAGAAACTTTATTTTCTTGTTACGATGATTCTCCACTTCACTCTAAAATTCTTTGAACTTTTCAATGTTTCAGACTTCTGTTTCATCAAGTAAATATACCCATATCTGCTCAAATCATCTGTGAAGGTCAGAAAATAACGATACCTGTCGCGACCCTCAACACTCATCGGACCGCATATATCGGTATGTATTATTTCCAATAAGTCAGTGGCTCGCTCCATTGTTCCGGAGAACAGATTTTTAGTCATCTTGTCCATGAGGGGTGATACGCAAGTATCAAATGTTTCAGAATCAAGTGATTCCAAAAGTCCATCCGCATGGAGTTTCTTCATGTGTTTTACACCAATATGACCTAAACGGCAGCGCCACAAGTATGTTGCACTATCATTATCAACTTTGTATCTTTTGGCATCAATATTATGAATATGTGTATCACTACGATCGAGATTCAATAAACCATTTATATTGAGTGTATGACCATAGAAGGTTTTATTCATGTAAGCAGAATAACAACTATTCTTTGACTTAAATGAATAACCATATTGCAATATACATGATCCAATCATATTCATGATCAACGCAAATACCAAATAACATTTATTTTGGTCCAACACTAATTTCAAAGGTAGAGGGAGTGTGCGATGGTGATCTTATCAATCTTGGAATCACTCCCAACACACATCGTCACTTCTCCCTCAACTAGTCTCTGTTCATTTTGTAACTCCTATTTCAAGTTACTAATCTTAGCAACTGAACTGGTATTAAATACCCATGGGCTACTGTGAACACTAGTAAAGTACACATCAATAACATGTATATCAAATATACCTTTGTTCACTTTGCCATCCTTCTTATCCGCCAAGCATTTGGGGCAGTTTCATTTCCAGTGACCATTCCCTTTACAGTAGAAGCACTCAGTTTCAGGCTTAGGTCCAGCTTTGGGCTTCTTCATGGGAGTGGCAACTTGCTTGCCATTCTTCTTGAAGTTCCCTATCTTTCCCTTGCCCTCTTTTCTTGAAACTAGTGGTCTTGTTAACCATCAACACTTGATGCTCTTCCTTGATTTCTACCTTCGCCGATTTCAGCATCGCGAAGAGCTTGGGAATCGTTTTCGTCATCCCTTGCATATTATAATTCATCAAGAAATTCTAGTAACTTGGTGATAGTGACGAGAGAACTCTGTCAATCACTATCTTATCTGGAAGATTAACTCCAACTTGATTCAAGTGACTGTAGTACCCGGACATTCTAAGCACATGCTCACTAGCTAAGTTATTCTCTTCCATCTTGTAGGCAAAGTACTTGTCAGAGGTCTCATACCTCTCGACAAGGGCATGAGTTTGAAATACCAATTTCAGTTCTTGGAACATATCATACGCTCCATGGCGTTCAAAACATTTTTGAAGTCCCGGTTCTAAGCGTAAAGCATGGTGCACTACACCATCAAGTATCATACCGAGCTTGTCAAATGTTCATAACGTCTGCATCTGCTCCTGCAATAGGTATCTCACCTAGTGGTACATCAAGGACATAATTCTTCTATGCAGCAACGAGGATAATCCTTAGATCACGGATCCAGTCTGCATCATTGATACTATCATCTTTCAACTTAGTTTTCTCTAGGAAAATTTCAAAAATAAAATAGGGGAACTATACACGAGCTATTGATCTATAACATAGATATGCAAATACTATCAGGACTAAGTTCATGATAAATTAAGTTCAGTTAATCATATTACTTAAGAACTCCCACTTAGATAGACATCCCTCAAGTCATCTAAATGATCACGTGATCCATATCAACTAAACCATGTTCGATCATCACGTGAGATGGAGTAGTGTTCAATTGTGAACATCTCTATCTTGATCATATCTACTATATAATTCACGTTCGACCTTTAGGTCTCCTGTGTTCCGAGTCCATGTCTGTACATGCTAGGCTCGTCAAGTTTAACCCGAGTATTCCGCATGTGCAAAACTGTCTTGCACCCGTTGTATGTGAATGTAGAGCTTATCACACCCGATCATCACATGGCGTCTCAGCACGACGAACTGTCACAGCAGTGCATACTCAGGGAGAACACTTATACCTTGAAATTTTAGTAAGGGATCATCTTATAATGCTACAGCCGTACTAAGCAAAATAAGAGGCATAAAAGATAAACATCACATGCAATCAAAAATATGTGACATGATATTGCCATCATCATCTTGTGCCTTTGATCTCCATATCCAAAGCACCTTCATGATTTCCATCGTCACTGGCTTGACACCTTGATCTCCATCATAGCGTCGTTGTCGTCTCGCCAACTATTGCTTCTACAACTATCACTAACGCGATAAAGTAAAGCAATTACATGGCGATTGCATTTCATACAATAAAGCGACAACCATAAGGCTCCTGCCAGTTGCTGATAACTTTTAGAAAACATGATCATCTCATACAATAATGTATATCACATCATGTCTTGACCATATCACATCACAACATTACCTGCAAAAACAAGTTAGACATCCTCTAATTTGTTGTTGCAAGTTTTACGTGGCTGCTATGGGCTTCTAGTAAGAACCGTTCTTACCTACACATCAAAACCACAACGATGTTTCGTCAAGTTTGCTATTTTAACCTTCAAGAAGGACCGGCCGTGGTCAAATTTGATTCAACTAAAGTTGGAGAAACATACAGCCGCCAGCTGCCATGATGCAAAACAAGTTGCATGTCTGTCGGTGGAACCGGTCTCATGAATGTGGTCATGTAAGGTTGGTCTGGGCCGCTTCATCCATCAATACCGCCGAATCAAAATAAGACGTTGGTGGTAAGCAGTATGACTATGATCGCCCACAACTCTTTGTGTTCTACTCGTGCATATCATCTACACATAGACCTGGCTCAGATACCACTGTTGGGGAACGTAGCATACAATTTCAAAAAAAATTCCTACAATCACACAAGATGTATCTAGGAGATGCATAGCAACGAGAGGGGGATTGTGTGTCCACGTACCCTCATAGACCGAAAGCGGAAGAGTTAGTTTAACGCGGTTGATGTAGTCGAACGTCTTCTCGATTCCACCGATCAAGTACTGAACGTACGACACTTCCGAGTTCTGCACACGTTTAGCTCAATGATGTCCCTCGAACTCTTGATCCAACAAAGTGTCAAGGGAGAGTTTCGTCAGCATGATGACGTGGTGACGGTGATGGTGAAGTGATCCGCGCAGGGCTTCGCCTAAGCACTACGACAATATGACCGGAGGAGTAAACGGTGGAGGGGGCGCCGCACACTGCTTGGAACAATTGTGTCACTAGGAGGTGCCCCCTCCCACATATATAAAGGAGGGAGGGGAGAGGAGGCCAGCCAAGGTGCACCCCCATGGGGAGGATTCCTACTAGGACTCCAAGTCCAATTCGGACCCCCCTTCTTTTTACTGGAGAGGAGGGGGAAGGAGAAGGAGAAGGAGAAGGAAAGGGGGGGCGTCGCCCCCTTCCCCACTCCAATTCAGACCCCTTCTGAGTGGGGGCGCACCAGCCCGTTGTGGGCTGGTGTGCCTCATTCCCAAGGCCCATGTGGCCCATTACTTCCCCCGGGGGGTTCCCATAAACCCTCGATACTCCGATAAATACCTGAAACACTCCAGAACCATTCTGGTGTCCGAATACTATCATACAATGTATCAATCTTTACCTCTCGACCATTTCAAGACTCCTCGTCATGTCCGTGATCTCATCCGGGACTCCGAACAATCTTCGGTCACCAAAACACATAACTCATAATACAAATCGTCATCGAACGTTAAGCGTGCGGACCCTACGGGTTCGAGAACTATGTAGACATGACCAAGACATATCTCCGGTCAATAACCAACAGCGGAACCTAGATGCTCATATTGGTTCCTACATATTCTACAAAGATCTTTAACGGTCAAACCGCAATGACAACATACGTTATTCCCTTTGTCATCGGTATGTTACTTGCCCGAGATTCGATCGTCGGTATCTTCATACCTAGTTCAATCTCGTTACCGCCAAGTCTCTTTACTCGTTCCATAATGCATCATCCCACAACTAACTCATTAGTGACATTGCTTTCATGGCTTATCATGATGTGCATTACCGAGAGGACCCAGAGATGCCTCTCTGATACTCGGAGTGACAAATCCTAATCTTGATCTATGCGAACCCAATAAACACCTTAGGAGATACCTATAGAGCATCTTTATAATCACCGAGTTACGTTTTGACGTTTGATAGCACACAAGGTGTTCCTTCGGTCTCCGAGAGTTGCATAATCTCATAGTCAAAGGAATATGTATATGACATCAAGAAAGCAATAGCAATAAAACTGAACGATCAACATGCTAAGCTAACGGTTGGGTCTTGTCCATCACATCATTCTCCTAATGATGTGATCCTGTACATCAAATGACAACACATGTCAATGGTTAGTAAACTTAACTATCTTTGATTAATGAGCTCGTCTAGTAGAGGCTTACTAGGGACACATTGTTTTGTCTATGTATCCACACATGTATCAAATTTTCGGTTAATACAATTCTAGCATGAATAATAAACATTTATCATGATATAAGGAAATATAAAATAACAACTTTATTATTGCCTCTAGGGCGTATTTCCTTGACGAGGCACCAGCCCAAGTCAGAGTACAAGGAACCAAGAGCATCGAAAGACCAACATGCAGATTAGAGGGACCAATATCAGGGCAAAGAAGAAAGGCACCATCGGAGGAGAGGCCTCCCTTGCCAGGCAGGCGAGCCCGGCAAGGGGCGAGGCAACACTTAGAAGCAAACAACCAAGGCATCCCAGCAGGGCCTACCGGGGCTCACGGGGCCAAGGCCACCTCATGAACCATTCCACCATGACCCACGTTGTCGATCAGTGACTTGTCAAGCCGCGGAGTGACTAAGTGGCAGCCATTCGCCACATGGCAGCCACTCCCTACAGGAAAAACCCACAGATGACACCCGTCCTGCGACGTGTCAAGCAAGCAGGCGTGAAGCTGGCAAGACGGCCCGCGCCCTGTCAGCCCGTAGAGTTAGGTATGATAGCACTGTTTGCTATCTTATCAGTGCATGATGACTACTTTGTCATTGTGGTAACCCGTTGATCTATAAAAGGAGGCCCGTGGCAACCGTAGAAGAGGTTAGAAGGTTGGACAACTCACACCCCCATTCGCGCGTAGTCACTGCTGCCCTAAGGCAACCCCTGTCGGGCAAGTGTACTACGCCTCACCACCACCTTTCCACCATCAATCCACCAAAGTAGGAGTAGGGTTTTACGCCTCACGACGGCCCGAACCTGGGTAAAACTGCCTGTGTAATCTTTGCCGTGATGCCCCACGTTCGTCTGCTCTTTCTGCAACGCGTTGCCCCCTACCGAACCAGCAAGGGGCCTCCTAGTCTCATAGGTGGTCGTGGTTTCCTGTGACATCTTTGGCGCGCCAGGTAGGGGGCTTGCTTGCGTGAACCTCAAGGCATGCGCAGCACGTCATCTTCGTCACCGTATTCATCTTTGACGGCGCCATCGACCATGGCGCTCAAGAAGAAACTATTGGGAAACGCAGTATTTCAAAAAAAAAATACCTACGATCACACAAGATCTATCTAGGAGATGCATAGCAACGAGAAGGGTAGAGTATGTCTACGTACCCTCGTAGACCGAAAGCGGAAGCGTTATGAAACGCGGTTGATGTAGTCGAACGTCTTCGCGATGCAACCGATCAAGTACCGAACACACGACACCTCCGTGATCTGCACACGTTCAACTCGGTGACGTCCCTCGTACTCTTGATCTAGCTGAGGCCGAGGGAGAGTTGCGTCAGAATGACGGCGTGATGATGGTGATGGTGAAGGTACCGACATAGGGCTTCGCCTAAGCACTACAACGATATGACCGAGGTGGAATTCTGTGGAGGGGGGGCACCGCACACGGCTAAACAATCAACTTGTGTGTCTATGGGGTGCCCCCTCCCCCGTATATAAAGGATGGGAGGAGGGGATGGCCGGCCCTCTCTATGGCGCGCCCAAGGGGGAGTCCTACTCCCAGTAGGAGTAGGTTTCCCCCCTTTCCCTAGTTGGAGTAGGAGAAGAAGGAAGAGGGAGAGAGAGGGAAGGAAAGGAGGGGCCGGCCCCCCACCCTATTCGGATTGGGCTTGGGGGGGGCACGCTCTCCACCTGGCCGTCTCCTCCTCTCTCCCACGAAGGCCCAATAAGGCCCATTGACTCCCCAGGGGGTTCCGGTACCCCCCCCCCCCCCCCCCGGTACTCCAGTAAATGCCTGAACTCATCCGGGACCATTCCGATGTCCAAACATAGCCTTCGAATATATTGATCTTTATGTCTCGACCATTTCTAGACTCCTCGTCATGTCCGTGATCACATCTGGGACTCCGAACTACCTTCGGTACATCAAAACACATAAACTCATAATACCGATCGTCATCGACCGTTAAGCGTGCGGACCCAACGGGTTCGAGAACTATGTAGACATGACCGAGACTCACTTCCGGTCAATAACCAATAGCAGAACCTGGATGCTCATATTGGTTCCTATTTTTATCGGTCAAACCGCATAACAATATACGTTGTTCCCTTTGTCATCGGTATGTAACTTGCCCGAGATTCGATCGTCAGTATCTCAATACCTAGTTTAATCTCGTTACCGGAAAGTCTCTTTACTCGTTCCATAATGCATCATCTCGCAACTAACTCATTAGTCACATTGCTTGCAAGGCTTATAGTTATTTGCATTACCAAGAGGGCCCAGAGATACCTCTCCGACAATCGGATTGACAAATCCTAATCTCGATCTATGCTAACTCAACAAACACCATCGGAGACACCTGTAGAGCATCTTTCTAATCACCCAGTTACATTGTGACATTTGATAGCACCTAAGTGTTCCTCCGGTATTCGGGAGTTCCATAATCTCATAGTTATAGGATCGTGTATAAGTTATGGAGAAAGCAATAGCAATAAACTAAACGATCATTATGCTAAGCTAACGGATGGGTCTTGTCCATCACGTCATTCTATAATGATGTGATCCCGTTTATCAAATCACAACGCATGTCTATGGTTAGGAAATTTAACCATCTTTGATTAACGAGCTAGTCAAGTAGAGGCATACTAGGGACACTGTGTTTGTCTATGTATTCACACATGTACTAAGTTTCCGGTTAATACAATTCTAGCATGAATATTAAACATTTATCATGATAAAAGGAAATATAAATAACTACTTTATTATTGCCTCTAGGGCATATTTCCTTCAGTCTCCCACTTGCACTAGAGTCAATAATCTAGTGCATGTGATTTAACACCAATAGTTCACATCTTTATGTGATTAGTTCACATCTCCATGTGACTAACACCCAAAGGGTTTATTAGAGTCAATAATCTAGTTCACATCACTATGTTATTAACACCCAAAGAGTACTAAGGTGTGATCATGTTTTGCTTGTGAGAGAAGTTTAGTCAACGGGTCTGCCACATTCAGAGCCGTATGTATTTTGCAAATTTTCTATGTCTAAAATGCTCTGCATGGAGCTACTCTAGCTAATTTATCCCACTTTCAATATGTATCCAGATTGAGACTTGGTGTCATCCGGATCAGTGTTAAAGCTTGCATCGATGTAACCCTTTACGACGAACTTTTTTGTCACCTCCATAACCGAGAAACATGTCCTTATTCACTAAGGATAATTTTGACTGTTGTCCAGTGATCCACTCCTGGATCACTATTGTACCCTTTTGCCAAACTCATGGTGAGGTACACAATAGGTCTGGTACACATCATAGCATACTTTATAGAACCTATGACTGAGGCATAGAGAATGACTTTTCATTCTCTTTCTATTTTCTATAGTGGTCGGGTTTTGAGTCTTTACTCAATTTCACACCTTGCAACACATGCAAGAACTCCTTCTTTGACTGTTCCATTTCGAACTACTTCAAAAACTTTTCAAGGTATGTACTCATTGAAAAAACTTATCAAGTTTATCAAGTGTCTTGATCTATATCTATAGATCTTGATGCTCAATATGTAAGCAGTTTCACCGAGGTCTTTCTTTGAAAAACTCCTTTCGAACACTCCTTTATGCTTTCCAGAAAATTCTACATCGTTTCTGATCAACAATATGTCATTCACATATACTTATCAGAAAGGCTGTAGTGCTCCCACTCACTTTCTTGTAAATACAGGTTTCACCAAAAGTCTGTATAAAACCATATGCTTTGATCACCTTATCAAAGCGTATATTCCAACTCCGAGATGCTTCACCAGTCCATAGATGGATCGCTGGAGCTTGCACACTTTGTTAGCACCTTTAGGATTGACAAAACCTTCTAGTTGCATCATTTACAACTCTTCTTTAAGAAATCCATTAAGGAATGTAGTTTTGACATCCATTTGCCAGATTTCATAAAATGTGGCAATTGCTAACATGATTCGGACAGACTTAAGCATCGCTACGAGTGATAAAATCTTATCGTAGTCAACACCTTGAACTTGTCGAAAACATTTTGCGACAATTCGAGCTTTGTAGATAGTAACACTACTACCAGCGTCCGTCTTCCTCTTGAACATCCATTTATTCTCATTGGCTCGCCGATCATCGGGCAAGTCAATCAAAGTCCATACTTTGTTCTCATGCATGGATCCCATCTCAGATTTCATGGCCTCAAGCCATTTTGCGGAATCTGGGCTCATCATCGCTTCCTCATAGTTCGTAGATTCGTCATGGTTTACTAACATGACTTCCAGAATAGGATTACCATACCACTCTGGTGCGGACCGTACTCTGGTTGACCTATGAGGTTCGGTAGTAACTTGATATGAATTTCATGATCATCATCATTAGCTCCCTCACTAATTGGTGTAGGAATCATTGGAACTAATTTCTGTGATGAACTACTTTCCAATTCGGGAGAAGGTACAATTACCTCAGCAAGTTCTACATTCCTCCCACTCACTTCTTTAGAGAGAAACTTCTTCTCTAGAAAGGATCCATTCTTAGGAACGAATATCTTGCCTCCGGATCTGTATAGAAGGTGTACCCAACAGTTTCCTTTGGGTATCCTATGAAGACGCATTTCTCTGATTTGGGTTCGAGCTTATCAGGTTGAAATTTTTTCACATAAGCATCACAACCCCGAACTTTAAGAAACGATAGCTTAGGTTTCTTGCTAAACCACAGTTCATAAGGTGTTGTCAACAGATTTCGATGGTGCCCTATTTAACGTGAATGCAGCCATCTCTAAAGCATAACCCCAAAACGATAGCGGTAAATCAGTAAGAGACATCATAGATCGCACCATATCTAATAAAGTGTGGTTACGACTTTCGGACACACCATTACGCTGTGGTGTTCTAGGTGGAGTGAGTTGCGAAACTATTCTGCATTGTTTCAAATGAAGGCCAAACTCGTAACTCAAATATTCTCCTCCACGATCATATCGTAGAAGCTTTATTTTCTTGTTATGATGATTTTTCACTTCACTCTGAAATTCTTTGAACTTTTCAAATGTTTAAGATTTATGTTTCATCAAGTAGATATACCCATATTTGCTCAAATCATCTATGAAGGTCAGAAAATAACGATACCCGCCACGAGCATCAACACTCATCGGTCCGCATACATCAGTATGTATTATTTCCAACAAGTCTATTGCTCGTTCTGTTGTTCCATAGAACGGAGTCTTAGTCATCTTTCCCATGAAGCATAGTTCACAAGCATCAAGTGATTCATAATCAAGTAATTCCAAAAGCCCATCAGCATGGAGTTTCTTCATGCGCTTTACACCAATATGACCTAAACGGTAGTGCCACAAATAAGTTGCACTATAATTATTAAACTTATATCTTTTGGCTTCAATACTATGAACATGTGTATCACTACTATCAAGATTTAGTAAAAATAGACCACTCATCAAGGGTGCATGTCCATAAAAGATATTATTCATATAAATAGAACAGTCATTATTCTCTGATTTAAATGAATAACCGTCTCACATCAAACAAGATCCATATATAATGTTCATGCTTAACGCTGGCACCAAATAACAATTATTCATGTCTAAACTAATCCCGAAGGTAGATGTAGAGGTAGCGTGCCGACGGCGATCACATCGACTTTGGAACCATTTCCCACGCGCATCGTCACCTCGTCCTGAGCCAATCTTCGCTTAATCCGTAGCCCCTGTTTCGAGTTGCAAATATTAGCAACAGAACCAATATCAAATACCCAGGCGCTACTGCGAGCATTAGTAAGGTACACATCAATAACATGTATATCAAATATACCTTTCACTTTGCCACATTCTTATCCGCCAAGTATTTGGGGGCAGTTCCGCTTCCAGTGACCATTTCCTTTGCAGTAGAAGCACTCAGTTTCAGGCTTGGGTCTAGCTTTGGGCTTCTTCATGGGAGTAGCAACTTGCATGCCATTGTTCTTCAACTTCCCTTTCTTTCCCTTGCCCTTTTATATGAAACTAGTGGTCTTGTCAACCATCAACACTTGATGCTTTTCTTGATTTCTACCTTCATCGATTTCAGCATCACAAAGAGCTCGGGGAATCGTTCTCGTCATCCCTTGCATATTATAGTTCATCACGAAGTTCCAGTAACTTCGTGATAGTGACTAGAGAACTATGTCAATCACTATCTTATCTCGAAGATTAACTCCCACTTGATTCAAGCGATTCTAGTACTCAGACTTTCTGAGCACATGCTCACTGGTTGAGCTATTCTCCTCCATCTTGTAGGCAAAATACTTGTCAGAGGTCTCATACCTCTCGACTCGGGCATGAGTCTGAAATACCAAATTTATCGCTTGGAACATCTTATATGCTGTGTGACTTTCAAAACGTTTTTGAAGTCCCGGTTCTAAGCCGTAAAGCATGCTGCACTAAACTATCAAGTAGTTATCATACTGAGCTTGCCAAACATTCATAACGTCTGCATCTGCTCTTGCAATAGGTCCGTCACCTAGCGGTGCATCAAGGACATAATTCTTCTCTACAGCAATGAGGATAATCCTCATATCACAGACCCACTCCGCATCATTGCTACTATAATCTTTCAACATAGTTTTCTCTAGGAACATATCATAAATAAAACGGGGAAGCTATATGTGAGCAATTGATCTACAACATAGATATGAAAATACTATCAGGACTAAGTTCATGATAAATTTAAGTTCAATTAATCATATTACTTAAGAACTCCCACTTAGATAGACATCCCTCTAATCATCTAAGTGATCACATGATCCATATCAACTAAACCATGTCCGATCATCACGTGAGATGGAGTAGTTTTCAATGGTGAACATCACTATGTTGATCATATCTACTATATGATTCACGCTCGACCTTTCGGTCTCAGTGTTTCGAGGCCATATCTGCATATGCTAGGCTCGTCAAGTTTAACCCGAGTATTCTGTGTGTGCAAAACTGGCTTACACCCATTGTATGTGAACGTAGAGCTTATCACACCCGATCATCACGTGGTGTATCGGCACGAAGAACTGTAGCAACGGTGCATACTCAGGGAGAACACTTATACCTTGAAATTTAGTGAGAGATCATCTTATAATGCTACCTCCGTACTAAGCAAAATAAGATGCATAAAGGATAAACATCACATGGAATCAATATAAGTGATATGATATGGCCATCATCATCTTGTGCCTTTGATCTCCATATCCAAAGCCCCGTCATGATCACCTTCATCACCGGCTTGACACCTTGATCTTCATCGTAGCATCATTGTCGTCTCGCCAACTATTGCTTCTACGACTATCGCTATCGCTTAGTGATAAAGTAAAGCAATTACATGGCGATTGCATTTCATACAATAAAGCAACAACCATATGGCTCCTGCAAGTTGCCGATAACTGTGTTACAGAACATGATCATCTAATACAACAATTTATATAATCATGTCTTGACCATATCACATCACAACATGCCCTGCAAAAACAAGTTAGACGTCCTCTACTTTGTTGTTGCAAGTTTTACGTGGCTGCTACGGGCTTAGCAAGAACCGTTCTTACCTATGCATCAAACACCACAACGCGGTATTGTGATTGCTTTTTGATCTTTAGACAGAACCCTATTCATTGAATCCGATTCAACTAAAGTTGGAGAAACAGACACCCAGTAGCCACCTGTGTGTGAAGCACGTCGGTAGAACCAGTCTCGTGTAAGCGTACGCGTAATGTCGGTCTGAGCCGCTTCATCCAACAATACCACTGAATCAAGAATCAATTAGTGACGGCAAGCAATATGTATATACCCACCCCAAAACTCCTTTGTGTTCTACTCGTGCATATAACATCTACGCATAGACCTGGCTCAGATGCCACTATTGGGAAACGCAGCATTTCAAAAAAATTCCTAAGATCATGCAAGATCTTTCTAGGAGATGCATAGCAATGAGAAGGAAAGAGTATGTCTACGTACCCTCGTAGACCAAAAGAGGAAGCATTATGAAACACGGTTGCTGTAGTCGAACGTCTTCGCAATCCAACCGATCATGTACCGAACGCACGGCACCTTCGTGATCTGCACACGTTCAGCTCGGTGACGTCCCTCGTACACTTGATCTAGCTAAGGCCAAGGGAGAGTTGCATTAGCACGATGGCATGATGATGATGATGATGAAGTTACCGGACCAGGGCTTCGCCTAAGCACTACAACGATATGATCGAGGTGGAATTCTGTGGAGGGGGGCACCGCACACGGCTAAACAATCAACTTATGTGTGTATGGGGTGCCCCTCCCCGTATATAAAGGAGGGGAGGAGGGGAGGGCCGGCCCTCGCTATGGCGCGCCCAAGGGGGAGTCCTACTCCCAGTAGGAGTAGGTTTCCCCCCTTTCCCTAGTTGGAGTAGGAGAAGAAGGAAGAGGGAAAGAGAGGGAAGGAAAGGGGGGCCGGCCCCCATCCAATTCATATTGGGTTTGGGGGGCTCCCTCCACCTGGCCGCCTCCTCCTCTCTCCCACTAAGCCCCAATAAGGCCCATTGACTCCCCGGGGGGTTCCGGTAACCCCCCGGTACTCCGGTAAATGCCTGAACTCATCCGAAACCATTCCAATGTCCAACCATAGCCTTCCAATATACCGACTTTATGTCTCGACCATTTCGAGACTCCTCGTCATGTCCGTGATCAAATCTGGGACTCCGAACCTACTTTCGGTACATGAAAACACATAAACTCATAATACCGATCGTCATCGAACGTTAAGCGTGCGGACCCTACGGGTTCGAGAACTATGTAGACATGACCGAGACTCACTTCAGGTCAATAACCCATAGCGGAACATGGATGCTCATATTGGTTCCTACATATTCTACGAAGATTTTTATCGGTCAAACCGCATAACAATATACGTTGTTCCCTTTGTCATCGCTATGTTACTTTCCCGAGATTCGATCGTTGGTATCTTAATACCTATTTCAATCTCGTTACCGGAAAGTATCTTTACTCATTCCGTAATGCATCATCCCGCAACTAACTCATTAGTCACATTGTTCGCAAGGCTTATAGTGATGTGCATTACCGAGATGGCCCAGAGATACCTCTCCGACAATCGGAGTGACAAATCCTAATCTCGATCTATGCCAACTCAACAAACACCATCGGAGACACCTATAGAGCATCTTTACAATCACCCGGTTATGTTGTGACGTTTGATAGGACACTAAGTGATCCTTCGGTATTCGGGAGTTGCATAATCTCATAGTCATATCAACATGTATAAGTTATGGAGAAAGCAATAGCAATGAACTAAATGATCATTATGCTAAGCTAACGGATGGGTCTTGTCCATCACATCATTCTATAATGATGTGATCCCGTTTATCAAATGACAACACATGTCTATGGTTAGGAAACTTAACCATCTTTGATTAATGATCTAGTCAAGTAGAGGCATACTAGGGACACTGTGTTTGTCTATGTATTCACACATGTACTAAGTTTCCGGTTAATACAATTCTAGCATGAATAATAAACATTTCTCATGAAAAGGAAATATACATAAAAACTTTATTATTGCCTCTAGGGCATATTTCCTTCAGAAATCCGGTCCTTCGGCTCACCCATCGACCTCGAAGGCTCTGCCGCCCGCGGCCTTCAATGCTGCGGGGGGTGCGGAGACATGCGGGGCCGCGGATGCAGCTGGGGTGTGGTCGGAGCAGGCGGCACCATCACCACTTCCCCGCGGCCGACGCAGGAGCCGGAGGCATCGAAGGAGAGCAGCATCAGCAACACCCCGACGGTCGTGCTCCACAAGGTACGGGCGAAGGGGTTACACCATCTGTGCCCCTTTCCCCCACCGACGGGCACAGCCACAGCAACGGCGCACGGACCAGGGTGAATCACCGCCCCCCCGCCACTCCCACGACGGGTGCGGTCGCAGCACGCGCACCTCCCCAGGGACGAGTCGACCAAGCCGCTATGCCCGACTGAGCCGCTGGCCCTCTAGCGCCATTGCCACACCACATCTAGGTGGTCGCCCCATAGCAGCTGCGGGGGCGCAGTGTGATAACCCACAAGTATAGGGGATTGCAACAGTTTTAGAAGGTAGAGTATTCAACCCAAATTTATTGATTTGACACAAGGGGAACCAAAGAATATTCTCAAGTATTAGCAGCTGAGTTGTCAATTCAACCACACCTGGAAACTTAATATCTGCAGCAAAGTGTTTAGTAGAAAAGTAATATGATAGTAGTGGTAATGGTAGCAAAAGTAATATTTTTGGTTTTATAGTGATTGTAACAGTAGCAACGAAAAAATAAATAAGCGAAGAACAATATAAGAAAAGCTCGTAGTCATTGGATCGGTGATGGAGAATCATGTCTGATGCGATCGATCATGCAACAATTATAACATAGGGTGACACAGAACTAGCTCCAGTTCATCAATGTAATGTAGGCATGTATTCCGAATATAGTCATACGTGCTTATGGAAAAGAACTTGCATGACATCTTTTGTCCTACCCTCCCGTGGCAGCGGGGTCCTATTGGAAACTAAGGGATATTAAGGCCTCCTTTTAATAGAGTACCGGACCAAAGCATTAACACATAGTGAATACATGAACTCCTCAAACTACGGTCATCACCGTTAATTATCCCGATTATTGTCACTTCGGGGTTAACGGATCATAACACATAATAGATGACCATATACTTGCAAGATAGGATCAAGAACTCACATATATAAATGAAAACATAATAGGTTCAGATCTGAAATCATGGTACTCGGGCCCTAGTGATAAGCATTAAGCATAGCAAAGTCATAGCAACACAAATCTCAGAACATAGTGGACACTAGGGATCAAGCCCTAACAAAACTAACTCGATTACATGATAAATCTCATCCAACCCATCACCGTCCAGCAAGCCTACGATGGAATTACTCACGCACGGCGGTGAGCATCATGAAATTGGTGATGGAGGAAGGTTGATGATGACGATGGTGACAGATTCCCCTCTTCGGAGCCCCGAACGAACTCTAGATCAGCCCTCCCGAGGGACTTTAGGGCTTGGTGGCGGCTCCGTATCGTAAGACGCGATGAATCCTTCTCTCTGATTTTTTTCTCCCCAAACACGAATATATGGAGTTGGAGATGAGGTCGGTGGAGCGTCAGGGAGCCCACGAGGCAGGGGGGCGCGCCCAGGGGGTAGGCGCGCCCCCCACCCTCGTGGACAGGGTGTGGGCCCCCTGACGTGGATTCTTCTTCCAGTATTTTTTATATATTCCAAAAATATTCTCCATTCATTTTTAGGTCATTCCAAGAACTTTTATTTCTGCACAAAAATAACACCATGGCAATTCTGCTGAAAACAGCGTCAGTCCAGGTTAGTTCCATTCAAATCATGCAAGTTAGAGTCCAAAACAAGGGCAAAAGTGTTTGGAAAAGTAGATACGACGGAGACGTATCAACTCCCCAAGCTGAAACCTTTGCTTGTCCTCAAGCAATTCAGTTGATAAATTGAAAGTGATAAAGAAAAACTTTTACAAACTCTGTTTGCTCTTGTTGTTGTAAATATGTAAAGCCAACATTCAGGTTTTCAGCAAAGATTATGAACTAACCATATTCACAGTAACACTTAGGTCTCATGTTTACTCATATCAATGGCATAATCAACTAGCGAGCAATAATAATAAATCTCGGATGAGAACACTTTCTCAAAACAATCATAATATGATATAACAAGATGGTATCTCGCTAGCCCTTTCTGAGACCGCAAAACATAAATGCAGAGCACCTTTAAAGATCAAGGACCGACTAGACATTGTAATTCATGGTAAAAGAGATCCAGTCAAGTCATACTCAATGTAAACTAATAGTAATGGATGCAAATGACAGCAGTGCTCTCCAACTGGTGCTTTTTAATAAGAGGATGATGACTCAACATAAAAGTAAATTGATAGTCCCTTCACAGAGGGAAGCAGGGATTTATAGAGGTGCCAGAGCTCGGTTTTGAAATAGAGATGAATAATATTTTGAGCGGTATACTTTCATTGTCAACATAACAACCGAGAGATCTCGATATCTTCCATGCTACACACATTATTGGCGGTTCCCAAGCAGAATGGTAAAGTTTATACTCCCCCACCACCAACAAGCATCAATCCATGGCTTGTCCGAAACAACGGGTGCCTCCAACTAACAACAATCCTAGGGGAGTTTTGTTTGCAATTATTTTGATTTGATTCAAGCATGGGACTAGGCATCCCGGTGACCAGCCATTTTCTCATGAATGAGGAGCGGAGTCCACTCCTCTTGAGAATAACCCGCCTAGCATGGAAGATACATACAACCCTAGTTGATACATGAGCTATTCGAGCATACAAAACAGAATGTTTATTTGAAGGTTTAGAGTTTGGCACATACAAATTTACTTGGAACGGCAGGTAGATACCGTATATAGGTAGGTATGGTGGACTCATATGGAATAACTTTGGGGTTCATGGAATTGGATGCACAAGCAGTATTCCCGCTTAGTACAAGTGAAGGCTAGAAAAAGACTGGGAAGCGACCAGCTAGAGAGCGACAACAGTCATGAACATGCATTAAAATTAATCAACACCGAATGCAAGCATGAGTGGGATATAATTCACCATGAACATAAATATCATAGAGGCTATGTTGATTTTATTTCAACTACATGCGTGAACATGTGCCAAGCCAAGCCACTCGAATCGTTCAAAGGAGGATACCATCCCATCATACCACATCACAACCATTTTAATAGCATGTTGGCACGCAAGGTAAACCATTGTAAACTCCTAGCTAATTAAGCATGGAATAAGCAACTACAATCTCTAATTGTCATTGCAAACATGTTTCTTTCATAATAGGCTGAATCAGGAACAATGAATTAATCATATTTACAAAAACAAGAGAGGTCGAGTTCATACTAACTTTTCTCATCTCAATCAGTTCATCATATGTCGTCATTACTGCCTTTCACTTGCACAACCAAATAGTGTGGAAAATAATAATAGTGCACGTGCATTGGACTAAGCTAGAATCTGCAAGCATTCAATTCAAGAGAGAAGACAAGGTAATATGGGCTCTTTGTTAGATCAACAATAATGCATATGAGAGCCACTCAACATTTTCATTATGGTCTTCTTCTCTCGACCCCCAAAGGAAAGAAAAGAAGTAAAACTGTTTACACGAGAAAGCTCCCAACAAGCAAAAGAAGAACGAGAAATATTTTTGGGTTTTCTTTTAATTACTACTACTAGAGGCATGAAAAGTAAACTAACTAAAAGCTACAACTAATTTTTTTTGTTTTTCTTAAGGTTTTTCAAACACACAAGAAGAAAGCGAGAGAATGAAAATAAACTAGTTTGGATGCATGGTACAATGAAAAAGTATGAGCACCGACAACTTGCATGAGTGTGTGAACATGAATGTAATGTCGGCGTGAGATACATACTCCCCCAAGCTTAGGCTTTTGGCCTAAGTTGATCTATGCCCATGGATCAAAGTTGTAGCTGGGGTCATACTGAGATGCAACGGCAATTGCCTGATGAGCTGCAGCTTGGAGGCGAGCTGCCTCCGCCCTCCTCTCGTACTCGGTCGCCTCCTCCCTGGTTATAACATATCTCCCTTTTCCTGAAAGTCAAAGAAAGCAGGAGCAGGGAGAGCGACGTGATAGGTGCGTCGTCTGTCAAAGATTAGTTGGTACTGGAGGAACTGATTGTTCCTCTCAACAAACTGATGACGAACCATGGCATTATAATCTAAATAAGCAGGAGGCAACTCAACATCATCTCCATGTATGGGTATCTCAAGAAAATCAGCTAAACGGGTTGCATAAATTCCACCAAAGAAATCTTCATCAATACTATTATTATGCAACCTACGTGCAACAATGGCCCCCAAGTTATATTGTCTATCTCCTAATACAACACTCTTGAGAACACTAAGATCAGGAACACACATGTGACATGCCTCATCCTTACCATTTATGCATCCACCTATGAAGAGAGAAAAATAATGTATTGCAGGAAAATGAATGCTCCCTATGGTAGCTTGCGTGATTTCCCTAGATTCCCCCACAGTTATACTAGCAAGGAAGTCTTTATATTCAGATTTGCGAGATTCACTAACATTACCCCACTGTGGGAGTTTACAAGCAGTATTAAAATCTTCCAAGTCCATGGTATAAGATTTATCATAAAGATCAAATAGGATAGTTTGAGAATTGCGTGATGATATAAATTTAAAGCTTCTCACAAATGAATCTGTTAAATAGAGGTACCGGCGGCACTTATCTGCCACAAAGCTCTCAAGATCGGCGTTACGCACATATGCTTCAAATTCCTCCTTGATTCCTGCTCAAACCATGAAGTCCTCTAACGGCCATTCACAAGGACGCACTTGAGCATCCCTTGGTAGTTCATTGTCCGGCTCGCGTATTGCGAGCCTGGGTCATTGCTTCCTTGAGGAACCACCTTGGTACATTTTCCTAAACATATTTCTTCCTCTGAAAAATTTCTGAAATTTTTAGTAACTTAAAATAAAAGTGAACCAACTCAACAAAATTGATAGCAACTACTACTACAAGTGTCTAGAGGCTATATCATGCAATTAAACTACTTTTGACCATATAAATTTGACATGCAAGCTCAAGAACAAGGTCACCAAAGAAGCAAAATTTTGCAATGAATAAAGCACTAGAACAAAACTAATTGGACCATTGGAGGAGTCACATACCAAAGAACAATCCCCCAAAGCAGTTTTGTTAATGGAGCTTTGAGCAAGGAGATCGAAAATGGCAGCAAGATGAGCAAGAACTCGGGTTTGAGCTGGCTAGTGATTTTTTTGGGTGGAAAAAGGAGTGTTGGGTGAAAGGATAAGTGGAGGGGACCCACGTGGGGTCCACGAGCCAGGGGACGTGACCTGGGGGTGGGCGCGCTCTCCACCATCGTGGGCACGTGGCTGCCCCCCTGCTGTGTTCTTAGTGCCAGATATTCTCAAATATTCTAGAAAAAATCATATTTAAATTTCAGGGTATTTGGAGAAATTTTATTTTCGGCGTATTTTTTATTCCATAGATAATTCAGAAAACAGACAGAAAATTCTATTTTTGCTTTATTTAATATAAATAACAGAAATTAAAAGAGGGTATAGAGAGTTGTGTTTTCTAACTTCATCCATCTCATGCTCATCAAAAGGAATCCACTAAGAAGGTTGATCAGGTCTTGTTAACAAACTCATTTCGAATAACATGAAACCAGAAAATTTTGAATAACACTAGGTTACCTCTACTGAGATATGCACATCCCCAACAATAAGAATATCATACTTCTTCTTGACAGTAGGAAGAGGAAATTCAAAACCTCCAATAGTAATTGTTGAAAATTTTCCAATAGAATTGATACTGTGGACTTGAGGTTGTTTCCTCGGAAAGTGTACCGTATGCTCATTACCATTAACATGAAAAGTGACATTGCCTTTGTTGCAATCAATAACAGCCCCTACAGTATTAAAAAAGGGTCTTCCAAGAATAATAGACATACTATCGTCCTCGGGAGTATCAAGAATAACAAAGTCCGTTAAAATAGTAACGTTTGCATCCACACCAGGCACATCCTCACAAATACCGACAGGTATAGCAGTTGATTTATCAGCCATTTGCAAAGATATTTCAGTAGGTGTCAACTTATTCAAATCAAGTCTACGATATAAAGAGAGAGGCATAACACTAACACCGGCTCCAAGATCACATAAATCAGTTTTAACATAGTTTGTCTTAATGGAGCATTGTATAGTCGATACTCTGGGATCTCCTAGTTTCTTTGGTATTCCACCCTTAAAAGTATAATTAGCAAGCATGGTGGAAATTTCAGCTTCTGATATCTTTCTTTTATTAGTAACAATTTCCTTCATGTACTTAGCATAAGGGTTCATTTTAAGCATATCAGTCAAACGCATACACAAAAAGATAGCTAATCATTTCAGCAAAGCGTTCAAAATCCTCATCATCCTTTTTCTTGGATGGTTTAGGATGAAAAGGCATGGGTTTCTGAACCCATGGTTCTCTTTCCTTACCGTGCTTCCTAGCAACAAAGTCTCTCTTATCATAACCTTGATTCTTATATTGTGGGTTATCAAGATCAACAGCAGGTTCAATCTCTACATCATTATCATTGCTAGGTTGAGCATCAACATGAACATCATCATTAACATTATCACTAGGTTCATGTTCATTACCAGATTGTGTTTTAGCATCAGAAATAGAAATATCATTGGGATTCTCAAGTATGTCAACAAGAGGTTCACTAGAAGCATGCAAAGTCCTATTATTTTTTCTTTTTCTTCCTCTTAGAAGGACTAGGTGCATCTACATTAGTTCTCTGAGAATCTTTCTCAATTCTCTTAGGATGGCCTTCAGGATACAAAGGTCCCTGAGTCATTTTACCACCTCTAGTCATAACTCTAACAACATTATCATTTTTCTTATTATTTAATTCATTGAGAAAATCATTCTGAGCTTTAAGTACTTTTTCTACTTGAGTGGTAACCATAGAAGCATGCTTACTAATAAGTTTAAGTTCACCTTTAACACTAGCCATATAATCACTCAAGTGTTCAAGCATATCAGCATTGTGTTTCAATTGTCTACCAACATAACCATTGAAATTTTCTTGTTTAACCATAAAGTCATCAAACTCATCCAAGCATTGGCTAGCAAACTTAGTGAATGGAATTTCACATTTATCAAATCTATAGAGAGAATTTACCTTTACTACCTATGTCGGGTTAATAAGACCATGTATTTCTTCAATAGGTGGAAAATTCTTAAATCTTAAGCTTTAATACCTTTTTCTTTCATAGATTTCTTTGCCTCTTACATATCTTCAGGACTGAGAAATAGAATACCCCTTTTCTTTGGAGTTGGCATAGGAGTTGGTTCAGGAAGTGTCCAATTATTTTCATTAGTCAACATATTATTCAATAGCAATTCAGCTTGATCAACAGTTCTTTCCCTGAAAATACAAGCAGCACAACTATCTAGGTAATCTTTGGAAGCATCGGTTAGTCCATTATAGAAGATATCAAGTATTTCATTTTTCTTAAGAGGATGATCAGGCAAAGCATTAAGTAATCGGAGAAGCCTCCCCCAAGCTTGTGGGAGACTCTCTTCTTCAATTTGCACAAAATTATATATTTCCCTTAAAGCATCTTGTTTCTTATGGGTGGGGAAATATTTAGCAGAGAAATAATAAATCATATCCTGGGGACTACGCACACAACCATGATCAAGAGAATTAAACCATGTCTTAGCATCACCCTTTAGTGAGAACGGAAAGAACTTAAGGATAAAGTAATAGCGAGTTTTCTCATCATGAGTGAAGAGGGTGGCTATATCATTTAATTTAGTAAGATGTGCCACAACAGTTTTAGATTCATAGCCATAGAAAGACCAGATTCAACCAAAGTAATTAACTCAGGATCGACAGAGAAATCGTAATCCTTATCAGTAATAAAGATAGGTGAAGTAGCAAAAGCAGGGTCATATTTCATTCTAGCATTCAAAGACTTTTCTTTAAGCTTAGCTAATAATTTCTTAAGATCAGATCTATCATTGCAAGCTAAGAAGTCTCTACCAGTTTCTTCATCCATAACGTAACCTTCAGGCACAACAGGCAATTCATATCTAGGGGGAGAATCTTCATCATCACTTTCATCAATATTATCAGTTTCAATAATTTCATTCTCTCTAGCCCTAGCAAGTTGTTCATCAAGAAATTCACCTAGTGGCACAGTATTATCAAGCATAGAAGTAGTTTCATCATAAATATCACGCATATCAGAAGTGGCATCACCAATAACATGCGACCTATCAGAATCAATAGTAGCAGTAGGTGTTGCAAGTTTACTCAAAACTGAAGGTGAATCAAGTGTAGAGCTAGATGGCAGTTCCTTACCTCCCCTCATAGTTGAGGCAAAAATCTTGGTTCTTTGATCTTTCAAGTTCTTCATAGTGACAAGCAGATATGAATCCCAAGTGACTTAAAAATAGAGCTATGCTCCCCGGCAACAGTGCCAGAAAATAATCTTGATAACCCACAAGTATAGGGGATCGCAACAGTTTTCGAGGGTAGAGTATTCAACCCAAATTTATTGATTCGACACAAGGGGAGCCAAAGAATATTCTCAAGTATTAGCAGCTGAGTTGTCAATTCAACCACACCTGGAAACTTAATATTTGTAGCAAAGTGTTTAGTAGCAAAGTAATATGATAGTAGTGGTAACGGTAGCAAAAGTAATATTTTTGGTTTATAGTGATTGTAACAGTAGCAACGGAAAAATAAATAAGCGGAGAAACAATATAAGAAAAGCTCGTAGGCATTGCATTGGTGATGGAGAATCATGTCGGATGCGATCGATCATGCAACAATTATAACATTGGGTGACACAGAACTAGCTCCAGTTCATCAATGTAATGTAGGCATGTATTCCGAATATAGTCATACGTGCTTATGGAAAAGAACTTGCATGACATATTTTGTCCTACCCTCCTGTGGCAGCGGGGTCCTATTGGAAACTAAGAGATATTAAGGCCTCCTTTTAATAGAGTACCAGACCAAAGCATTAACACATAGTGAATACATGAACTCCTCAAACTATGGTCATCACTGGTAATTATCCCGATTATTGTCACTTCGGGTTAACAGATCATAACACATAATAGATGACTATAGACTTGCAAGATAGGATCAAGAACTCACATATATTCATGAAAACATAATAGGTTCAGATCTGAAATCATGGCACTCGGGCCCTAGTAACAAGCATTAAGAATAGTAAAGTCATAGCAACATCAATCTCAGAACATAGTGGATACTAGGGATCAAACCCTAACAAAACTAACTCGATTACATGATAAATCTCATCCAACCCATCACCGTCCAGCAAGCCTACGATGGAATTACTCATGCACGGCGGTGAGCATCATGAAATTGGTGATGGAGGAAGGTTGATGATGACGATGGCGATGGATTCCCCTCTCCGGAGCCCCGAACGGACTCCAGATCAGCCCTCCCGAGAGAGTTTAGGGCTTGGTGGCGGCTCCGTATCGTAAAATGCGATGAATTCTTCTCTCTGATTTTTTTCTCCCCGAACACGAATATATGGAGTTCGAGTTGAGGTTGGTGGAGCGTCAGGGGGCGCGCCTAGGAGGTAGGCGCGCCCCCACCCTCGTGGACAGGGTGTGGGCCCCTGATGTGGTTTCTTCTTCCAATATTTTTTATATATTCCAAAAATAATCTCCGTTGATTTTCAGGTCATTCTGAGAACTTTTATTTTTGCACAAAAATAACACCATGGCAATTCTGCTGAAAACAGCGTCTGTCTGGGTTAGTTCCATTCAAATCATGCAAGTTAGAGTCCGAAACAAGGGCAAAAGTGTTTGGAAAAGTAGATACGATGGAGACGTATCACAGTGCCGCTGCCGCTGGCACCATCAGGAGCCGAGCGACGGTGCTATCGACTTCATCATCACCCATACCAAGTACGGCTTCGGAGGCTATGGCGTGGGCTCAGCTGCTGTTGAGGTTTCCGCAAGTGGTCGAACAAATGGATGAGTGGCGTGCCACCATCCAGAGTCTGCTCGGTTTCACCGAAGCAGGGGGTTCACGGCGAGCTGGCCCGCCACGACCTTCCTAAGCGACAAAAATGGCTCGTGCTACTGACCGTACGGAAGGGGCCATCCTCATGGTGCAGTTCCCGCCACGGCAGCCCACGCGAATGCGACAAAATCAAGACCCGACAATGTCTTGATGGACTCTTCTGACCCTCGAGCACATCCAGGCCAACGATGAGCCCCGGAGGATAGGCAGAGAGGAGTCACACGCCTCGTGGAGCAACGCCGCGACGATCTCTGCCGGACCAACGGGTGCGACGGCCCCAATGTCGATGAGCCCGCGCTCGGTATTGGTGGGTGTCTAGCTTTCAAGGTTGGATGCCCTGCCTTTACTCGTGAGTTGCGGCAAGTCCATTGGCTGTCCATTCGAACGTTCAAGCCAGAGATACCTGAGAAGTACGATGGGAGGCTGAACCCGGCAGAGTTCATGAGCATCTACACCATCGCCGTTTAGGCTGCCGGGGGAAGGGATGAGAAAGTGTTTGCCAACTACTTCCCTTTGGCTCTTAAGTCCAATGTGAGGTCGTGGCTGATGCACCTACCAGAGAACTCCATTTCGCCATGGGCAAACCTGTGCCATGAGTTCATTGGTGCCTTCACTGGCGATCATCAGGAACCCGACAGGCCCAGCAACTTGCAGCTTCTCCAACAGAAGGAAGGAGAAACCCTCTGTAAGTATTTACAGAGATTCAACAAAGTTCATAGAAACATCCTGAGTATCCATCCAGCAACCGTGATAGCTGCCTTCCAGTCCAATGTGCACAACCGCCAGATTCATTCCAAGATGAGCGTGTGGTCGCCCAAGACTGTGAAGGAGATTTACACGTTGGTAGATAAGTGTGCTCGGATGGAGGAGGGAAGGAAGTTTCCCGGAGAGGAAGATTGCTTCAATGCTGATTCAGAGGATGATAAGGAATCAACCAGTCAGAAGAAGAGCAAGAAACGTAGTAAGAAGCGGAGGGATAAGGCAGGGATGACAGTTGAAGGATCGGGTATGCCTAGTACCAGCAAGAAGGCCAAAGCTGAGGCCCCCGGCAAGGAAGCTGCCATGTGCACTGACTGCCGAGAGGCCGCTGCTGCCCAGAAAGCCGGGAAAGGTGATGGGCCATACTCCAAGATTCATCGGACCAAGGGCCACGACCTTCAAGAGTGTTTTCAGGTTGAGCAGCTTGTCAAGAGACAGAGAGCAGAGTATGAGAAGCGTGACAAGGAAAAAGTTCAGAATGTTGTTGGTGGTAAGGGTCAAGGTGGTGAAGTAAATCGCCCTGGCAAGCCCTTTCGAAACCAAGGAAAGCCTGCCAGAGGTAAAGACAAGGAAGCTTGTGATGATGAGAGTGATGGAGGGGAATAAGAGGAAACCAGTGAGCAAGAGTTTCAGAAGGCCACTGACGCTTGTGCATTCATGGGGGTGCGTCTCTGCACACCCCTCACCACCAACTCAAGCGGTGGGTGCGAGAGGTCAGTGTCGTGGAACCAGCGCCAGAGGCCCGGAAGCCGCTCAAATGGTCTCGCATGCCCATCATCTTTGATGAGGAGGACCATCCTAGTCATACCACTGCGGTAGGGTGTTTGCCGTTGTTGGTCTCCCCAATAATTGGCAACCTCCAGGTCACAAAGATGTTGGTGGACGGTGGGGCCGGGTTAAATCTGATCTCCCCAGCAGTTATGAGCAGACTTCAGATAGCAGAGGAAGAGCTAGAGGTCACCGGCGCATTTCAAGGAGTTAATCACGGCAGGAGCCATCCTAAGGGAAAGATAACATTGCCGATGACGTTTGGGGGAGAACTAAACTACTGGACTGAGAATATTGTATTTGATGTGGTCAATCTCCCCCTACCATATAATGGGATTCTTGGACGCCCGGCCTGGGCTAAATTCATGGCGACATCCCACTATGCCTACAATACCTTGAAGATGCCTGGGCCACTGGGAGTCCTCACCGTCCCATCAGATGAGAAGGATGCAATCATTTGTGTGGACAAGATGTACCGGGACGCGGTTGCGGCAGATACGGTGGCAGCAGTAGTTCCCGCCAAGGAAAGCAAATGAAGAAAGAGGGATTATACGAGCTTCGGCAAAGAGTCCGGGAAGCGTGCCCCCACCGAGTGCACGACACCCGTTGATGAAGTGCCAAAGTGTTCCAGCAGCAAGAGATCCAAAGTTGCTACACCCCAAGTGAAGAAGGTCCCAGCAGGGTTGGCTGGCATTGATGGTACTTTCACTATCAGCGCCGCCCTCGAGGACAAAAAGGAAAGCGCGCTTGTTGCCTTCCTGCAGGCGAATGTTGATGTGTTTTCCTGGCAACCATCTGATATCCCCGGTGTTCCTAGGGAGGTAATCGAGCACCACCTTGATGCCTGCCCACATGCTCAGCCAGTCAAGCAGAAAGTCTGAAAGCAGGCCTTGGAGAGGCAGCAGTTCATTGCAGAAGAGATCAAGAAGCTTGAGGCAGCTGGTTTGGTCAGAGGAGTGTTGCATCCGACGTGGTTGGAAAATCTAGTGGTAGTCCGGAAGGCTAATGGGAAGTGGAGGCTTTGCATAGATTTTACATATCTCAACAAAGCTTGCCCGAAGGACCCATTTCCCTTGCCGCGTATCGATCAGATTGTGGATTCCGCTTCAGGTTGTGATCTTCTCTCCTTTTTGGGTAACACCAAATCGTCATGTCCAAGGAAGATGAAGAGAAGACGTTGGTCATTACTCCATGTGGTACGTACTGCTTTGTTTGCATGCCATTCGGATTAAAGAGTGTCGGGTCCACTTTTGCAAGGGCAATCCAGATTGGTTTTGAGCCACAGCTGCACAGAAACATAGAAGCTTATATGGATGGCATTGTGGTCAATACCATAGATAGAGCCACCCTTATTCAAGATTTGGAGGAGACGTTTGCTAATCTATGAAAGCTCAATTCGAAGCTCAACCCGGAGAAGTGTGTATTTGGATTTCCCTCCGGCAAGCTGCTTGGGTTCTTCGTATCCCATCGCGGGATCAAAGCCAACCCCCACAAGATTAGGGTTATCGAGTAGATCCAAGTGCCAAGAACAATTAAGGACGTGAGGCGTCTAACTGGATGCATTGCCATGCTAAGCAGATTCATCTCCAAGTCTGCCGAGCGCGCCCTGTCGTTCTTCAAAATTTTGAAGAAGGCAAGGCCTGTGAAGTGGATCCCAGAAGAAGATGTAGCTTTGCAAGGATTGAAGGCTTACTTGTCCTCTGTGCCTACCTTTGTTGCCCCAAAACCCCAGGAGCCATTGGTGATGTACTTAGCAGAAACCAACCGAGTGGTCGGTGCAGCTTTGGTAGCACAACGAGAAGTGGATGCGGCAGAGAGTGAGAAGAGACCGGAGGAGTAATAGAAGGATCATGACAGCAATGAGCACGGCAACGAGAGAAACCCCAAGGACGCGACAAGGAAGAAACTGGTGTAGAGCCCAGTGTACTTCGCCAGCTCCGTGTTACAGGGGGCTAGATCAAGGTACTCTGGTGTGAAAAAATTGATCTTTGGTCTCATCATGGCCTCAAGGAAACTGGGCCACTACTTCCAAGCCCATGAGATCACGGTTGTCACTCGTTTCCTGTTGCAAAGGATACTCCAAAACCCAGAGGCTACCGGCAGAATAGTGGAGTGGGCTTTGGAGTTATCCAGTTTTGGTTTGAAGTTTGAGAGTACATCAACTACTCAGAGCAGGGCGTTGGCAGAGTTTATTGCTGAATGGACGCAAACCCCTGACGAGGAAGTGTCAGAGACAGTTATTCCCGGCAAGGAATCGCCCCAAGAATGGATTATGTATTTTTGATGGTGCTTTTCACTACAAGGTGCTGGAGCTGGCATGATTCTTGTTTCCCCCTCCAGGGAGCACTTGAAGTACATTGTCCAAATGCATTTTGCCCGGGAAGAAGCAACGAACAATACAGCAGAGTATGATGGTCTCCTTGTCGGACTCAGGATCGCAGTTGAATTGGGAGTTAAGTAGCTGATCGTTCGAGGAGATTCACAACTTGTAGTGAGACAAGACAAAAAGGATTATCAAAGTCCATTGATGGAGGCATACGTCAAGGAAGTGAGGAGATTGGAGGATCACTTTGACGGATTGCAAACAGAGCATGTACCCCACGCGGAAAACAGCATAGCTGATCATTTGTCAAAGTGTGCTGCGCAGAAGCTTCCTATGGAACTAGGGACTTTTGTTCTGCATCTCACTCAGCCCTCTGTATCCCCAGCAACAATGGCCTGGAAAAGGAGAAAGTTGGACTATGGTAAGCCTCTCCCGGTAGAGCCGTCCGCTCCCGGCAGAGACCCTGCCAGAAACAACTCATCACAGCCTGCTGGACCACCCCTTCCATCCGGTCAATTAACCCCGCGAACGAGGCTTGTGCTCCTGCAGCAGAGGAGGTGCCGCTAGTCCTTGTTGCTGAGCCCCAGGCTCCAACTTGGGCAAGGCACATTGTCCACTTCCTCCAGACCGGAGAGCTTCCCGGCAACCAAAATGAAGCTAAAAAAGTAGCCTAGAGGGCCAGTAAGTATCAGTTTGTCGATGACACTCTGTATAGAAGGAGAAGCAATGGTTTGAAATTGAAATGCATCTACCGGGAAGAAGGAAAGGAACTGCTTGCTGAGATTCACAAAGGAATATGCGGCTCCCACACTGGATCAAGGGCATTAGTTGGGAAAGGATTCCGGCAAGAAATCTATTGGCCCACAGCCCTCCAAGATGCGGTCGAGCTAGTCACGAAATGTGAAGACTGCCAGTTTCATTCCAAGAAAACACACCTGCCTACCCAAACTCTTCAAACAATCCCTCTATCATGGCCATTTTCGGTCTGGGGGCTCGATATCCTCGGCCCCTTCCCCCGAGCAATCGGGGCTTTGAATTCTTGTTTGTTGCTGTCGACGAGTTTACAAAGTGGCCGGAAGTGACTGTCGTGTCAAAGGTAACTGCTCAGTCAGCTATCAAATTCTTGAAAGATCTGGTGTGTCGTTTTGGAGTTCTAGCAAGGATCATTATCGACAAAGGCACCCAGTTCACAAGTCATGCCTTCATGCAATATGTTCATGCCCTCGGATGCAAGATCTCATTTGCCTCTGTGGCACACCCTCAGAGCAATGGACAAGCTGAGAGAGCGAACGCTGAAGTGCTGCGCGGACTCAAGACAAGAATTTTTGATACGCTGCAGAAGCACGACAGGCGGTGGATCGAGGAGCTGCCGGTAGTTCTCTGGTCCCTCAAAACGACACAAACCGAGCTAACGGGCAGAATCCCTTCTCCCTGGTCAATGGGGGAGAAGCAGTTATCCCCACGAAACTCATTTATGGGTCTAAAAGTGCAACTATCCCTGGGTGGTTTTGGTAATTCCTAACAACATATAACTCATTGAGCTAATTCTACTTAAAGATAAACTTTTCAGGAAAGCTCAGTGATTGGCATGGCATGGATGAGGAAAGTGGATCCCTCAAAATTCTAAGGACAAAGGATTGGCTCAAGCTCAAAGCTCGGGACTCTATTTTTTTCATTTTAAGTGGTCCAAGATCACATTGAGTCCATAGGAAAAGCCAATACTATTAAGAGGGGATGAGGTGTTGCCTAATGGCTTACTTGCTCAAAGTGCTTAGTGATATGCTCCAAAACCCTCAACTACTTTCTCACATCCACATATGTCCCAAACCAAAAGTCAAACTCGGCCCCATCAAAACTTTCTATCCGACGCCATCGAGTTCAGTTGACATAGCCACTGCCAGAAACCCTAGTATTTTCGGTCTAACCGATAGGGATCTCAGTCTCACCGAGATGGGATTGTAATCTCTCTGTTTCCCTTCGTAACATTTCGGTCCAACCGAGATGAGCGATCGGTCCCACCGATATTGCAATGCAAACTCTCTGTTTCCCTTTCGTAACACTTCGGTCCAACCGAGATGAGAGAATCGGTCCCACCGAGTTTGCCTGACCAACTCTCTGTTAGTCCATTACCAAAATCGGTCTCACCGAGATTACATTGTGCCCTAACCCTAAAAAAATCGGTCCCACCGAGTTGACATGTCGGTCCCACCGAGAATCCTAACATTCACATTTTGAACTAAATCGTTCTGACCGAGTTTGCTGATTTGTGTGTAACGGTTAGATTTTTTTGTGGAGGCTATTTATACCCCTCCACCCACTCTTCATTCATGGAGAGAGCCATCAGAACATGCCTACACTTCCAACATATATTTTCTGAGAGAGAACCACCTACACTTGTGTTGAGGTCAAGATATTCCATTCCAACCACATAAATCTTGATCTCTATCCTTCCCCAAGTTGCTTTCCACTCAAATCATCTTTCCACCAAATCCAAACCTATGAGAGAGAGTTGATTGTTGGGGATACTATCATTTGAAGCACAAGAGCAAGGGGTTCATCATCAACACACCATTTATTACCTCTTAGAGAGTGGTGTCTCCTAGATTGGTTAGGTGTCACCTGGGAGCCTCCGTCAAGATTGTGGAGTTGAACCAAGGAGTTTGTAAGGGCAAGGAGATCGCCTACTTTGTGAAGATCTACGCGAGTGAGGCAAGTCCTTCGTGGGCGACAACCATGGTGGGATAGACAAGGTTGCTTCTTCGTGGACCCTTCGTGGGTGGAGCCCTCCGTGGACTCACGCAACCATTACCCTTCGTGGGTTGAAGTCTCCATCAACGTGGATGTATGATAGCACCACCTATCGGAACCACACCAAAACTATCCATGTCTCCAATTGTGTTTGCACACTCCAAACTCCTCCCTTTACCCTCATATGCAATTGTTTTACTTTTCGCTGCTATACTCTTAGAATTGCATGTGTAGGATGATTGCTTGACTTGTGCTAAGTTGCTAAAATCTGCCTAGAACTAAAATTGGGAAAAGGCTAGATTTTATTTGGTCAAGTAGTCTAATCACCCCCCCTCTAGACATACTTTCGATCCTACAAGTGGTATCAGAGCCAGGTTTCCATTTGCTTTGATTTCCATAGCGGTGGTCATAGCCTTGGTTTCACAACCTAGGAGAATATGGCGTCTAGCGAGGGAAATTACCACCATAGAGGTCCTTACTTTGATGGTACAAATTTTGCTAGTTGGAAGCATAAGATGAAAATGCATATTCTTGGACATAACCCCGCTGTTTGGGCTATTGTGTGTATTGGCTTTCAAGGTGAATTCTTTGATGGGGGGGAACCAAACCGTGAAGCTACCGCGGAAGAGTTGAAGATGCTACAATACAATGCTCAAGCTTGTGATATTCTCTTCAACGGATTATGCCCCGAAGAATTCAACAAAATCAGCCGTCTTGAGAATGCAAAGGAAATTTGGGAAACTTTGATTGATATGCACAAAGGTACTGAACCTGTCAAGGAATCCAAATTGGATGTGCTTCAAAGTCAACTTGACAAGTTCAAAATGAAGGATGGTGAAGGCGTCGCTGAAATGTACTCTAGGCTTGCTCTCATCACAAATGAGATTGCCGGCTTAGGAAGTGAAGAGATGGCCGATAGATTCATCATCAAGAAGATTCTAAGAGCCTTGGATGGAAAATATGATACCATGTGCACATTGATCCAAGTGATGCCCAATTACAAAGATCTCAAGCCAACGGAAGTTATTGGAAGAATTGTTGCTCATGATATGTCACTCAAGGATAAGGAAGAGCTTCACAACAAGTCAAGTGGTGCTTACAAAGCCTCGTGTGATGTTCCCACATCATCAAGTGAGAAGCAAACCTTCAATGAAGAATTGAGTCTAATGGTGAAGAACTTCAACAAGTTATACAAGAGTAGAAGCAAGGAAAGAAGTTCCAAGTCAAGGTCCTACAATGACAAAAGATCTTCTAGTCGTGAGCGCAATTGCTACAATTGTGGAAGACCCGGACACTATTCCAATGAGTGTATGGCTCCCTACAAAAGAAGAGAAGATTCTCCCTACAAAAGAAGAAGTAGAAGAGAAGAATCACCATCAAGAGAGAGAAGGAGTAGAGATGATCGTTATGAACAAAGACCCTCTCGGAGAAGCAAGGACTCCGAAAGGAAGGACAAGTCATCAAGGAGCTACACAAAAATAAGACATCAAGCACATGTTGGTGAATGGGTATCCGGTTCCAACTCCGACAATCACTCCGAAAGATGTTATCACTCTGACTTCGAATATACTCAAGATGAAGGTGTTGCCGGACTAGCACTTGTGACAACCAACTCCTTTGACATATTTGACTCTCCAAATGAAGGAATTGGGAGATGCTTCATGGCTGAAGGTCCAAAGGTAACACACCCGAGTATGTTGATTTCAATAGTGATGAAGATGATTTGCTAGGAGATGATGATTTACTTGTTGACAAATCTAGTTATGAAAACTATGATGAGCTTGCTATTAATCAAGATAATCAAGATAAAACGAATTACGATGATAAGAAGGAGATTGAGCGCCTAACTAAAGAAGTAAACACTCTTAACTTAGCTCATGAAACTACCTTGGAAGATCATCGAGAACTTTTAAAGACTCATGATAAGCTACGCTTTGAAAAGCTCAACCTTGAGCAAGAACATGAGTTTTTAAAGGCAATCAATGATGATCTTCGCAAGAAAAGTTCTTCTTACATTGCCAAGCGTTTACTCTTGTCTACTTACATGCCACAAGTTAAATCTAGTAACAAGAACAAGAAAGATTCTTCATCTAGTAGTAACAACAATCATGCTAAATCCAATGTTGTTGCTTCTAGTAGCTCTCTTGATTCCACTAATGATTCTCTTAGCCAAGTTACACTTGAGCGAGAAAATAGCTTATTGAAGGGAATTATAGAGAAAGGTGTTTACAAGAGCCTTGCTGAAAACAAGCAATTTGAGGAAATTGTACGCAAGCAAGGAAGACACCGGAAGAATCAAGGTGTTGGTTTTGAACGAAAGTTCAATGCCAATGGAGTTGAGTGGGAAGAAGATCAATACCCCAAGACGAAGTTTGTTCCTCAACAAGAGAAGTATGATCCTACTTATTTCCAAGGAACGCAAGGCCAAGATGATCTACCACCACAAGACCACAAGCTAAAAGGAAAGGACAAGCTTCAAGAGGAGACTGATGCATTCGAGGAAGCACCTAAGGCCTTGATCAAGTGTGTTACCAAGACAACATCAACTTCTACTTCAAGTACGACTACAACTCCAAGAACTCCCATCAAGATGGTGTGGATCCCGAAGAAGAAGAACTAGAGAGTTCTTGAGGGTGAATCCGCCAGCCTACTTCACTCATATCATTTAGGCGAGGACAAGTGCAAACAACTTTCATATCTTGCACTAGTTCAAGGAGTCACAAACCCTCTTGTTGGTAAGACAAGGGACAAGGTAACCTAATGCTTCCATGGACATCATCTTGTATACACATCACTCTATGTCTATGGATATCCTTGTTTGTTCCTTGTGGGACTAACCCGTGTAGGTATTGGAAGTGCAACTCAATCCAAAGGATTGTTCCAAATGATCTACATCAACATTGAGCATCCACATCTTCAATGACTACATGAAGTCATCATCAACAAAACCCAAGGTTAGTTGATCCCTCTTAGGGGGGATATCACATCTAGGGGGAGCCTTACTCTAATGAACTGAGCTAAAGCAACTCTAATGGTGTGAACACAACAATGCTTTATGTAAAAGTGGTAACCCCACTTGTGCTTAAACGATGAGTATGACCTATGACCAAATGTTCTAATTTAACTCCTAAGTCAATATACTCATATATAGATGACCTAGTCATCGCCAATTGCTTGATAGATGCTAGAGTGTTTGTGCATGCATCGTCACATATTTCTTTTCCCATCTCATTGTGTGAGCATGTTGGTTGCATATTTTACTCATTCAAGGACATCCATTTGTTGCTTTGATTGTTTGGATTTTTCTCTTTTGCCAAATGGATGGACAAGAATGCCTAAGAACTCCCTCTAGCTATCTATGCTTCTCTCGTCTCAAACTCTATTCATGCTACATCACAAAGTTTGAGAAAGTCAGATTCGAACCACTCTGTGTGAGGAGCACTCGGAGTTCCCGATTTGTCATAGAGTTAAACTTCCAAAACCTCTTTGTGTATTTTGGTCTGACTGATTCATCCTTTTCGGTCCTACCGAGATCACTTAGTTGATCTAGGTTTTCAATCTCGGTGCAACCGATTAGAACCCTTCGGTCACACCGAGTTGCAGTTGTCGGTGTTCTGGGAACAGGGGTCCCCACACTTGCCTGCCTGCGGCCTGCGGCGTGGCTCGAGGAGGGGCCCAACACGCCCATCTTCATCAACACAGACCCAAGACCCTCGCGAGGGGCCAAGCCTCGCGGGGCGGACGACACGGAGCTTCCTCAGGCACGGCCTCATCAGGCTGGCTCGCGAGGAGGCGGAGAGATCAAGGCGGGGTACCCCACGAGGTGCCCGTGACGCAAGCCATGACGACGTCTACGAAGAATGGCTTGACCGCGTCACCGAGCTCGTCCGCGCCGCAGGGGGCTCTCCTGCGTCGTCTGTTCCGCTGCACCGCACCCCGCCCCGCGCGGGTGACGAGGCTCCGGCGGCGCCCCGGCCACCTCCTTCTCAAGAAGGCGCCATGGCTCCAAGGCGCGTGGCCCCTGGGCGGAACCCGCTCCGTCAGGTGCCAGCGCGGCAAGAGCAGAGCTGCCAAGAAGTCCCTCGCCCGCAAGAAGCTGCCCGGGCGCTCCCTGCTCCAGCATGTCGCGACCATGCTCCTGCTCCCGCACGCCAAGACCCCGCGCTGCTCCCAGCTGCAGCGCGTGGGGACATGCAAGACCAAGCTCTCCATCACCCAAGGCCTCCCGTGGCCACAGCAGGCTGCTGTGCCTTCACCACCGAGCTACGCAGCGTCGCGTGGCCCGGCAAGTTCAAGCCAGACCCGCCTCCTCGTTACGACGGCATGGCCGACCCTGCGGAGTTCCTCCAGCTCTATGAGCTGGGCATCGAAGCTGCCAACGGAGATGAGAAGGTCATGGCGAACTGGTTTCCCATGGCTCTCAAGGACGGGGCCCGCACCTGGCTCCTGAACCTGGCCCCAGGCACGATCTCCTCCTGGGACGAGATGCGCACCCGCTTCATCGCCAACTTCCAAGGTACTCGCGACCGGCCACCCGCCGTGAGCGACATGCGCCGCATCAAGCAACAACCCAGGGAGACCCTGCAGAAGTACATCCAGCGCTTCAACAATGCACGCCTCAAGATTCCCAAGGTGACTGAGGAGGCCATCATCTCAGCCTTCTTCGACGGCGTGCGCGATGTCAAGATGAAGGAGGAGTTGGCGATGCATGAAGACCTGTGCACTTCCTTGGAGCTGTTCAACTTGGCAACCAAGTGCGCCAAGGATGAGGAAGGGTGTCTCTCCCACCTCGAGCTGCCTGCCGCAGACCCAGAAGAGAATAAGCCCATGGCCAAGGATGTGAAGCGCAAGGGGGCTGTCGTGCTCGTGGCAGAACCAGACACCAAGCGGGGCAGAGATCAGCCCGAACCTTCCAAGGGCAGTCGATACTGTGTGTACCACGACCTCCACACCCACAACACCAACGAATGTCAAGAGCTCCGAGCCGTGCGAGAAGGAAGGACCGGCCGTCGCCCCGACCGTGGTGACCGGGGCTACGGTCGAGGAGGAGGAAGAACGCATGACGCTAGGAATACCGTGGCCTGCGCCAAGGGTGGCGCGATCAACCTCACGAGGATCACTGGCAAGATCCGCCTCGCGAGGGAGACTGGAGGGATCAGCCTCACGAGGATCGCCCGCAAGGCAACGCAGGCCTCCCTCCGTTGTCGCCGCAGCCAAGGAGAAACGAGGACCGCCACCAGGACGAGGGGGCTGGGGGCTTCCAGGAGCCGCGCGCGATCGCCTGCATCCTGGGCGGGGCTCAAGCCCCAGCCTCTCAATGCATCTTCAAGCAGTTCGCCCGTGAAGTGAATGCAGTCCTCCCCAAGCTCGAAGCCACGCGCCCTCTCTGGTGGTTGGCGTGCGCCATCACGTTCAGCTCAGCAGATCAGCTCAAGTGTGCGGCTATAGCCGGAGTCCTCCTGATGCTTTGTTCGCCAATCATAAGCAACGTGGTGGTCACTAGGACCCTCATCGATGGCGGGTCAGGGCTCAACATCCTGTCTGTGGAAACATTCAACAATCTCCAAGTGCCCTACAGCCAGGTTCAGCCAACCAAGCCTTTCTCCGGAGTCACCGACGGCTCCACGGTCCCGATTGGGCAGGTCCGCCTCCCTGTCACCTTCGGGGCACGCGACAACTACCGCACCGAGCTCATCAACTTCGACGTCGCTCACATTCGCCTGCCGTACAACGCCATCCTTGGGTACCCAGCGCTGGCCAAGTTCATGGCCGTAACTCACCACGACTACAACGTCCTCAAGATGCCAGGAAGTGGCGGAGTCATCACGGTGCCCTGTGAAGAAAAGGACACGGTGTGTTCCCTGGAGCGAGCCTTTCAGGCCGCGTCACTGGAAGACCCGGATCGCTGAAGCAGGAGGCTTCCCGAGACCGCCCCCAAGAAGAAGAAGACATCGTCCGGCCAGGCCCCTCAGGAGGTAGGCCCCTCTGGGCCCGCGCCAGCCCAGGGGGAACCTCCTTCCATCGCATAGGGAAGTGCGCCTGGCGCCCTCCTCAGGCAGGGCTCGGGGGCTCTCCCCTGGAGGGCCACCGACCTGGCTAGGGTCACGAGGGAGGCGCTTGGGCACCACATGGAGGCGTGTTTCGAAGCACGTTTCCCTCAAGAAGGAGTAAGGCAAGGAGAGCCAGACCCTCAGGAGTTCATCAGCAAGGCCATTCAGGAGCTACAGGAGTCAAGAGTCATGGAAGGCGACCGCCGCCTACAAGCTGTGGCTCCCCATCCAGGCGAGCATGGTGGGCTACGCGTCTGCATCGACATACCAGGGCTCAATTGAGTCGCCTCTCTGGAGTACCTCTGGCCCTCGCGAGTGGGGCGCTGCGAAGGTCCACCCCACAGCTACGTTCGCATGCCTTACGGCTTGCCGAACGCGGCTGCCACGTACCAGCGCCTCATGAGAGGCATCATGGAGGCTCAAGAGGCCAGGCGTTCCGCAGCCCTGGCGGAGATGGAGATGGTCCGCGAGGAGCCACCAACGCCTCCGGAGCCTCCCGAGGCCCCTGGGCTTGGGGGCTTGTGAGGATCGTCTTCCGCAGCCCACCGAGTCTGCTACACCAACACTCCTTCGTCCTCAACATCATCAGGGGCATCGTGAGCCGGTTCGGGGTGCCGAACCGCATTATCACAGACAACGGTTCGCAGTTCACCAGTAACCTCTTCAAAACATACTGTGCTAACCTTGGAACGCAGATATGCTACGCTTTGGTGGCGCATCCCCGAAGCAACGGCCAGGCTGAGCGAGCCAACGCAGAGGTCCTGAGGGGCCTCAAGACTAGGACGTTCAAGAAGAAGCTGGAGGCCTGCGGCAGAGGTTGGTACGACGAGCTTCAGTCCGTGTTGTGGGCCATCCGCACAACCGCGACCAAGCCGACTGGAGAGACCCCGTTCTTCCTGGTCTACGGAGCCGAAGCGGTCCTCCATCACGAGGTCAGACGTCGCTCCGCACGGGTCCTGGTGTTCGACGAGGCGCAGCAGGACACCATGTGGGGGATGGACCTCGTGCTGGGGGAGGAACGTCGCCGAGAGGCCGCGCTGCGAGCGGCAAGGTACCAACAAGCACTGCGACGATATCACTGCCGCAACATCCGCCCCAGAACTCTCGAGGTAGGCGACCTCGTGCTCAGGCGGGTTCTCTCCAGGGAGGGACTGCACAAGCTCTCTCCCATGTGGGAGGGCCCGTTCAAGGTTGTTCATGTTCCCAGGCCTGGCTCCGCGTGCTTGGAGACTCAGGAGGGGGTGCCGGTCCAGAACGCATGGAACATCCAGCACCTCCGGAGGTTCTACCCCTAAAAAGGCCCAGAGCCTATGAAGAAGGTGAATGCCTGTGAAGATTATCCTTTTTGGAAAAGGCCCAGAGCCTGTGAAGAAGGCGAATGCCTGTGAAGATTATCCTTTTTGGAAAAGGCCCAGAGCCTGTGAAGATTATCCTTTTTGGAAAAGGCCCAGAGCCTGTGAAGAAGGCGAATGCCTATGAAGCTGTCGCATTTGGGACAAGGCCTGGAGCCTGTGAAGAGGGCAAATGCCCATGAAGCCTGATCCCCCCAAGAAAGGCCCGGAGCCTGTGAATAAGGCCAACGCCTGTGAAGCTCGCTGCCCGTGACACTCTCACGTAATAATGAGTTGGGGCTGTACACGCCCCGGAGTCTCAGGAGCGCCGGCCTCAGGCCCTAGGGCTCCCTCCCACGCCTAGTGGCAGCACTTAGCTTCGTGCTGGTGCGAAGACGTCGAAGACTAGATTAGGTGCCGGACGCGGCTTTTTCATTTGCTTTCTGCAGTTGGCTTGTTCATTCTCATAAGAAGTTTTATTGAAGCTGTTGCCGTCTTTGACTTGTGGTTCTTCGACTTTTCACTCTCCTGCCTCGATTTCTCTTATGCAAGGCCTCGCGAGGGGGGCAGCCGAGCGCCCTCGTGAGTGTTTCCGTCCTAGTCGTTCAAAGGTTTCGCGACCTTGGTCCATTACAGGAGCACCCCTCCAGTCCGCCGGAAGGCAAGATAACGGAAGCAAAGCGATGATTAACAGCAATAACCCAAACACGCCCCCGCGGGGCTCCACGCTACTGTCTTTTTATGCAGGAAAAAGGAAAAGAAAGAACAAATCAGGCGCAGCTCGCCTCACACCGGCCTGTAGTGAAGACTCGAGCTGCCTCCGGGGCTCAGGCAGACTCCCTCTCGCGCTTCACCGAGGCGCGACGGCGGGCAGACGTGCTACCACCTCCCAAGTAGGTACGACGGTGTGGAGGCTGACCGCGGCCACCGCTAGAAGAGTCGCCACCTGAAGAAGAACCGGTGAAGCTTGGGGAACCCTGAGCGCCGCCAATCACGCGAGCGCTGTCCTCTCCATCATCGTCGGGGCTGGGTCCCCGGCCGCGGTTGTCATCCTCAGGGCAGCACCCTGCGCGGCTACCATCTTCCCCAAACACCCTCACGTAGAGGGTGGCATCGCCGTCAAACTTGAAGTGCAGGGTGCACCGATGGCTCAGGACACGCGCGCGGGCAAACGTCTGCCAACCGCGGGTCAAGGCCAGGCTCCCAGCCGCGGAGACCTCCAGTGAAGCCCATGAGGCCCGGCTGCAGCAGCCATCTGCCTGAAGCCAGAGGCCGCCCGGGGCGCCGGTCGGGAGCTCGCCGAGGAGGAAGCGAGGAAGTTGAAGTCGGGTTCTAGTCGGCTCAGCCGACCACACAACAAACTCCGGCAGCACCTCTGCGGCGCGAAAGCGTGGCCTAGGGGAACGCGCGACCAAAGCGCGCCCCCCCGGCCGCAGCAGTCCACCCATCACCGTGCTGGAAATCATCTCCACGGCCGCGGGGAGCTGCCGTGGAGGCCACAGGATGTTTCCGAGGGCGCCCTCGGCCGCGCTTGGGCGGGGGAGAGGCAGGCTCAACCTGGCGAGCCTTCCCTTTCTCTGCGGCCGAGAACCTTCTCGACGGAGCCATGAAGAAGAAGGAGAAGCAAGGGGGGATGAACTGGAAGGGCGCGCGCCGCTCCATACTTATAGCCGGCGAGGGCCAACCGTCAGCCCCCACGATCGCAAGTAATCATGACCTGCTTTGTATGCAGGGACTTGTCCAATCCGTGCAGTTGCCAAGGCGCCGTGGGGAAGTGGAGACGCCCACGTCCAATCAACCGCCATGCGGCGCCCAAGGCCGCAGGCTGTTAGGGCCCGCGGCGCTTCGCTCTTGACCTTTCGCCTCCCTGCACGGCCAAGTCCGGGCGTGCCTTGGGCCCAGGGGCTACTGTCGGTGTTCTGGGAATGGGGGTCCCCAGACTTGCCTGCCTGCGGCCTGCGGCGTGGCTCGAGGAGGGGCCCAGCATGGCCCATCTTCATCAACACAGACCCAAGACCCTCGCGAGGGGCCAAGCCTCACGGGGCGGACGACACAGAGCTTCCTCAGGCACGACCTCATCAGGCTGGCTCGTGAGGAGGCGGAGAGATCAAGGCGGGGTACCTCACGAGGTGCCCGTGACGCAAGCCATGACGACCAAGGGCGCCAGGCGGGCGCCAGCCCGCGCAGTGTCCTCCTTTCCGCTTTGGTGCAAAGGGAGCAAGAGCAGGCGAGAGCATCAAGTAAAGGCACCCGTTTTGGTGCAACGAGACCAAGACAAGTCCAACGGCAGGGAGGAAGTCATTGTGGAGCCCAAGCAAGCGTCACCACCAGAGCCTTTGGCAAGCGAGGACCAACTTTAGTCAGGATAAGTGTACCAGATGTTCCCCTTCAAAATGGCCAATTGTTGGCGCCCTTCCCGCTCAATATTAGGGAAGAGGCCCAGGGCCTTTGCCTATAAATAGGACTAGCCACCCCCAGGGTAGGGGGGCAATCAAGAAGGGAGAATCTAGAAGCCAAGAGAGAAACTAGCTAGGATCGGATCGAGTAGCATCACAGAGAGAGAGAGAGAGACAGAGATCGAGGATCAAAGATCGGATCGAAATCAGAGAGAGAAGGGTGACCGAACTACTCCTAGCAGTTCGTCCCCCCAGCAAAGAACAGACCCTCGCGAGGCTGTTCTTCCTTGTATTGTTCATCATCATCAGCCCAAGAGGCAATCCACCACACCACACACTGGAGTAGGGTATTACACCACAATGGTGGCCCGAACCAGTATAAACCATGTGTCTCTTGTGTTGTTCTTTCCATAGCTTAGATCTTAGCGAGGCGGAGGGGTGCAGGTAGGTAGAAGGCGAAATCTCCGCGCGCACCCCATTGTTCGAACCTCAAGGGTCTGCCGGAACCCGAAATCCAACAGCAGTAAATGCCTGCAGTTTTGCATCTCAGTGCCACCGAGTTGTTCCACTCGGTCACACCGACAGGGTCAGGTTATATATACCGACCGGTCAAATTTTGGAAAAATTTCCGAAACCTCTTCGCCCGCGCATAACCTACTCTGCCTCTTCGGGTCTCCGGATCATCCTCTCGTCGCCAGTGACCTCCCGCCGCTGGTCTCCACTGCCGTCAACGACAATCTGCACCGTCGTTGCCGGCGTTGCAAGTTCGCCGCCGAACTAGGGTACGAACTTGATCTTTGTGCTAATCCATAACTCTGATTCTTAGCACATTGCTTTGCCATGATTCCTGCCACGAATGAAATCATCCTGTCCAGCGAAAACGTCGCATAGATTAGTTTTGATTTCGAAATATAGGGTTAGGTCTCCGCCGAATTCATCTCGGACCGACCGAGTTGTAGAAATCGGTCTCACCGATTGGGCTTAGGCCATTGCACATGCGTTTTTGGTCTGACCGAAAATTGCAAATCGGTGTGACTGAGTTCAATTCTCAGTGAAACCCTAGCAGTCTCGGTGCCACCGAAATGTGACTCGGTCTGACCGAGTTCACTAGTTTAGGTTCCAAAAGCTGCTTCGATATCACCGAGTTTACAAATCGGTAGATCCGAAATGCTTTCTATGAAGAACTAAAACTAAGTTTTGGGGTCAATTGTTTTGCAAAACTCCTGTACTTTGTGATGCTCGTCTACTCTACCTCATCTATAATCTATTCACAAGGTCTGCTGACAGTTTGCTTGCAAGATGTCTGACCGAAGTGACAGCCAGAACAAATCCGAGGAGCAGGTTCAACTGAGTGAGGGCACTAGTCCCTCTAGCTCTTCTGATGATGGAAGCAGGAGCACACCAAGAAACTTGCCCAAAGCAGCCACCAAAACAAGGAAGAAGAGAACTTCTGATTCAGAGGATGAAGATTATGTGGCTGCTGAGGATGAGGCCACTTCAAAGAAAAAGGTGCTGAAAAAGGAGTATGGCTCAGCTGCTATAGTCAAGCCAGGGATGCATAAGAAGGCACCAGCAAAGAGAGTCCCCATGTCTAAGGCCAGAGCATCCACTGCTGAAACCTCCAAGCCATCTGAAGAGGCAGTTGGAGAAGGCAAGAAAAGGAAGGAAAGGGTCAAGAAGACCACTGCCAGAGTGCTTGGCAGATCATCAATTATGAGAGATGATGATGAAGAGGAAGAGGATGCTGCACCAGCACCCAAAGCTCAAAAGCTCATGGGAGATGCAATCAGATCAGGGGCTGCTCCATCTAAGCCCAAAGCTGCTCCCAAGGCTACTACTCCAGCTCAGAAGCCTAAACCCAAGAGAAGCACTAGAAACATTAATGCTAAGGAAAAGAACAAGGCCCCAGTGCCTGAAGCTGCTGAAGAAGATGAAACTCAAGTGTTGAGGAAGGTGAAACCCAAGATCCCTGACCATAATGGTGCTCACCCAGTTGCAGAAAACATGAAAATCAGGAAGGATGCAGGACTGAGACTATGGAGACAGTCCGATCCATATGCTGTCAGGAGAAGGACTGCTGTGGACTACAGGTTTCACACCAAGGAACAACAACATTTTTATGAGACAGTGTTGCTTGACAAGAAGCCCATCTTGTGTGACATGAAATGGGTTGACTAGGAATACATCCAAGAGAATGAAGATCACTATCCAGGTGTCTATGACAGCTTCAAGGCATGTGGAGTTGACACATTTGTTGCCCAGAAGCTCACCAAATGGAACGGTGAGTTGATCATGCAGTTCTACTCCACTGCCCATTTCTACCCAGATGGAAAGATCATTTGGATGTCCGAAGGTACAAGGTACCAGTCCTCTGTTGAAGAATGGGCTCAGTTGATCAATGCGCCAAAAGAAAGTGAGGATGACTTGGATATTTATGCTGAGAAGAAGAAAGACCACAACACAATGGCCAACATGTACAAAGAGATCCCAGATGCTGCTTTGGATACACATAAGTTTGGATTTGTCCACTACTTGTTGTCTGGTCTGCCTACCATAAACTGGATTCTAAGGCACACACTGCTACCCAAGTCAGGTGATCACAAGATGATCAGAGGACATGCTATAAACTTGCTGCACATATTTGATGTCCCACAGAAGTTCAAGGTCATGAGTTTGATTGTTGAGACAATCAAGAGGAATGCTGCTGACCAGAAGAGAAGTTGTGGGTATGCCCCACAAATTCAGGAGCTCATCAACTCAAAGATGGGCACAGGCACTTATCTTTTGGATAATGAGCACCTACCCATATATCCTGAATTTGAAGACAACACCGTGGTGATGGATGAAAATGAACCATCTTCAGCTCAAGCACATGAGAAGAGAGAGAAGGAAAGGGCAGAGAAAGCTGCAAATATGCCAACTATTGAAGAGGCATCTCAAGTGTTCTTGAAATCCAAACAAGATCAACTTGGATATCTGATCCAATCTACCTTGAGGATTGAGAAGGGCTTGGCCACCCTGACTAAGAACTAGGAAAGTTTGGAGAGGATCGTTGAGCAGAAATTCTATGATCTGGATGTCAAGGTAACTGATATCCAAACTGCAGTTGACCAGCTACAGGAGGAAGCAGAGGAGAAGAAGAGCAAGTCTACCACTGATGCTTTCAAGCGAGTGCCACAAAGTCCAAGGTCTATTGCAGTGCCCGTGACAGATACTAGAGCTTCAGTGTCAGCACCAGCAGCCACAGCTCCAGTGCCACCTCCAGCACCCACTCCATCAGCTCCAACTACTTCATCGGAAGCTTTCGTCCTTGGAGTCCTATCAACACCACCTCCCGAAGATCAAGCCTGAGAGTCGTTTAGCACTATGCATTTTTGAACTTTTTGGTAACTTGTTGCCAAAGGGGGAGAAAAATGTATAGATCATAGGCTTCGAGAGAGAGTGTTGTTCTTTTTAACCCTCTTGCTATTTTGGTTGAACCTTTTTTATTGAGTGCTTGTGTGAGACACTTTATGTCCTTGTGAGATACTTGTTGATCATGTGTTTGATCATATGCTACCCTTAATGTTTGGTTGAATGATGCTATCCTTTATATTCCTTATATGATCATTCACTTGCTTGGTGATGAGTGCATGCTTTTAATCTCCATCATTTTGAGCGCTCCACCAAGATGTAGGTGACATGGAAGAGTAACCCATGATCCTAATCAATTGTGCATTTGCATTCAAAAGCAAATTTTAAATAATGCAAAATTTAGGGGGAGCTCTTGCTTATCACATACTTCTCAAAGTGATGATGTTTTTTCAATCTTATTTATCATTTTTCGAAGCTTTGATCTATATGCTGTCATCAATTACCAAAAAGGGGGAGATTGAAAGTGCAACTATCCCTGGGTGGTTTTGGTAATTCCTAACAACATATAACTCACTAAGCTAATGCTACTTAAAGATAAACTTTTCAGGAAAGCTCAGTGATTGGCATGGCATGGATGAGGAAAGTGGATCCCTAAAAATTCTAAGGACAAAGGATTGGCTGAAGCTCAAAGCTCAGGACTATACTTTTCTCATTTTAAGTGGTCCAAGATCACATTGAGTCCATAGGAAAAGCCAATACTATTAAGAGGGGATGAGGTGTTGCCTAACGGCTTACTTGCTCATAGTGCTTAGTGATATGCTCCAAAACCCTCAACTACTTTCTCACATCCACATATGTCCCAAACCAAAAGTCAAACTCGGCCCCACCGAAACTTTCTATCCGGCGCCACCAAGTTCAGTTGACATAGCCACTGCCAGAAACCCTAGTCTTTTCGGTCTCACCGATAGGGATCTCGGTCTCACCGAGATGGGATTGTAATCTCTCTGTTTCCCTTCGTAACGTTTTGGTCCAATCGAGATGAGCGATCGGTCCCACCGAGATTGCAATGCAAACTCTCCATTTCCCTTTTGTAACACTTCGGTCCAACTGAGATGAGCGAATCGGTCCCACCAAGTTTGCCTGACCAACTCTCTGTTAGTCCATTACCAAAATCGGTCTCACCGAGTTTGTGTAACCGGTCTCACCGAGATTACGTTATGCCCTAACCCTAACAAAATCGGTCCCACCGAGTTGACATGTCGGTCCCACCTAGAATCCTAACGTTCACATTTTGAACTAAATCAGTCTGACCGAGTTTCATGATTCGGTCCCACCGAGTTTGGTGATTTGTGTGTAACGGTTAGATTTTGTGTGGAGGCTATTTATACCCCTCCACCCACTCTTCATTCATGGAGAGAGCCATCAGAACATGCCTACACTTCCAACATATATTTTCTGAGAGAGAACCACCTACACTTGTGTTGAGGTCAACATATTGCATTCCAACCACATAAATCTTGATCTCTAGCCTTCCCCAAGTTGCTTTCCACTCAAATCATCTGTCCACCAAATCCAAATCCTGTGAGAGAGAGTTGAGTGTTGGGGAGACTATCATTTGAAGCACAAGAGCAAGGAGTTCATCATCAACACACCATTTATTACCTCTTGGAGAGTGGTGTCTCCTAGATTGGTTAGGTGTCACTTGGGAGCCTCCGTCAAGATTGTGGAGTTGAACCAAGGAGTTTTTAAGGGCAAGGAGATCGCCTCCTTCGTGAAGATCTACCCGAGTGAGGCAAGTCCTTCGTGGGCGACGGCCATGGTGGGATAGACAAGGTTGCTTCTCCGTGGACCCTTCGTGGGTGGAGCCCTCCGTGGAGTCGCGCAACCGTTACCCTTCGTGGGTTGAAGTCTCCATCAACGTGGATGTATGATAGCACCACCTATCGGAACCACGCCAAATATCTCCGTGTCTCCAATTGCGTTTGCACACTCCAAACTCCTCCCTTTACCCTCATATGCAATTGTTTTAGTTTCCGCCACTATACTCTTAGAATTGCATGTGTAGGTTGATTGCTTGACTTGTGCTAAGTTGCTAAAATCTGCCTAGAACTAAAATTGGGAAAAGGCTAGATTTTTATTTGGCCAAGTAGTCTAATCAACCCCCCTCTAGACATAATTTCGATCCTACAGGGTCGCCTCGAGTGCTTGCCTATGATGAAGTAGCGCAAGATCAGCACCGGCGTGACGACGCTGTGCTACTCAATGAGAACCATCTCCGGGCTGCTACACGTGATGCACGCTAGCAGCAAGCCCTGCGTCGCTATCATAGCCGCAGGGTTCACCCCGGTGTTTTGAGGAAGGTGACCTTGTCCTTAGGCGTGTTCAGTCCGCCAAGGGTACAAACAAGTTGTCACCAAAGTGGGAAGGCCCTTACCAGGTAGTACTAGTCACCAGACCTCGCATAGTCCGTCTGGAGACCAGAGATGGCACTCAGTTGAAAAATATGGAATATTAAGCATCTCCACAAGTTCTACCCGTAAGGCGTGGCTGTCGGGCCCTACCCACCAGCCACCCTTTTGTACAGGCCTTGCCTCAGCTACATGTAACCCCTTATACAAAGCCAGGGCGATGAGCCTGTGCAAGAGAAAATAAAGAAGCACTATGGGGGGCCCCCGACCAAGATTGCATGCATGCATGAGCATTCCAAGACCACTGCATAAGCATTTCACGAGCATCTTCATATGCATATAGATAGGATCGCATCCTGCATACATTCTCATTTGCATGATGCTGCAGGTTCCTGTCGTGAATTTGGCTTCAGCGAGGAGATGAGGAGATTAGCCGGCACGGTGATCCCTGGCAAGCCAGCCAGATAAGTTCTACCTCTTGTTCGTTAATGTTCTGTAAGCTATAATTTGTGCATGAGAAAGCCTCGCCACTCTTTTGAGACTTAGGTGCTCCCATCCCTAACTCAAACGTTGCTTCGGTCAGGATGGTCGCAGTGGCCTTTGGTAGAAACAAGTTGGCGGGGGGCTGGCCCCTTTGTCTGTTGCCCGATAGACGCAGCTCTCCGTCAGACAAAAGGGGTGCCGGCAGGATAGCCTGCCAGAGAAAACTTGTTTATTTACATTAAAGAGGCATCTCACCTCTGCATGGACATACACATGCACGGGTTCCCGGCAAGGTCCATCTTTTTCGTTAATATGCTGATACGAGTACAGGCATTACAGAACACAAATACGGACTCGAGAGATTACATTATTTGAATTAAACTTTGGCAAATGCCGTCAGATTTAAGACTGAAAAAAGATAAGTGCCCCGTAATGCATTTGCCCCTATCCATCTCCTACAGGAAGAGGTCGAAGAGCCCGGAGGCGGGCACAACTGGGATTCGGCGCCTCCCCAGGATCAGGACGGCGTCGCTCCCCAGCAAGGAGGAAGAAACCGGATGGCATGCGTGGATGGTGACACTGTCGGAGGACCATATGGGGGGCACGGAGTCACTGGCAAACACGACTCCTCGGAACATTCATCCCTGTTCTTGACGCGTCGTGGGTTGCTGTCGGATTTCGGCTTCCGGCAGACCCTTGAGATTCGAACACTGGGGTGCGCGCGAAGATTTCGCCTCCTACCTACCTGCACCCCTCCGCCTCGCTAAGATCTAAGCTATGGAAAGAACAACACGAGAGACACATGGTTTATAATGGTTCGGGCCACCGTTGTGGTGTAATACCCTACTCAAGTGTGTGGCGTGGTGGATTGCCTCTTGGGCTGATGATGATGAACAATACAAGGAAGAACAGCCTCGCGAGGGTCTGTTCTTGGCTGGGGCGACGAACTGTTGGGAGGATTTTAGTCACCCTTCTCTCTCTCTCTCTCCGATTGTTGATGCCCCTCTTCCCTGGGGGTGGCTAGTCCTATTTATAGAGGCCCTGGTCCTCTTCCCAAATATCGAGCGGGAAGGGAGCCAACAATGGCGGGCTAATTTGAAGGGGGACAGCTAGTACCAGCTATCCTGACAAAAGCAGTCTTCGCCTGCACAAAGCTCTGGTGGTGACGTCGTCTTGGGCTCCACAATGACCTCCATCTTGCAGTCCTCCTGGTCCTGGTCTTGTTGCACCGAAATGGCAACCTTTGCCTGATGCCTCGGTACTCCGCGGCTGTGCTTGCCCCCTTTGCACCAAAGAGGAAAGGAGGACACTGCGCGGGCTGGCACCCACCTGGCGCCCTTGGTCGTCATGGCTTGCGTCACGGGCACCTCGTGAGGTACCCCACCTTGATCTCTCCGCCTCCTTGCGAGCCAGCCTGATGAGGTCGTGCCCGAGGAAGGTCCGCGTCGTCCGCCCCGCGAGGCTTGGCCCCTCGCGACGGTCTTGGGTCTGTGTTGGTGAAGATGGGCCGTGCTGGGCCCCCCTTTGAGCCACGACGCAGGCCGCATGCAGGCAAGTCTGGGGACCCCCGTTCCCAGAACGCCGACAGTAGCCCCCGGGCCCAAGGCGTGCCCGGGTTTGGCCGTGCAGGGAGGCGAAAGGGCAAGAGCGAAGCGCCACGGTCCCTAACAGCCCGCGGTCTTGGGCGCCGCGTGGCGATTGATTGGACGTGGGCGTCTCCACTTCCCCATGGCGCCTCGGTAACTGCACGGATTGGACAAGTCCCTGCATGCAAAGCGGGTCATAATTACCTGCGATCGTGGGGGCCGTCGGTTGGCCCTCGCCAGCTATAAGTACGGATCGGCGCGCGCCCTTCCAGTTCATCCCCCCTTGCTTCTCCTTCTTCTTCATGGCCCCGTCGAGGAGGTTCTCGGCCGCAAAGAAGGGGAAGGCTCGCCAGGTTGAGCCTGCCTCTCCCCCGCCCAAGCGCGGCCGAGGGCGCCCTTGCAAACACCCTGTGGCCACCACGGCAGCTCCCCCGCGGCCGTCGAGGCGATTTTCAGCACGGCGACGGGCGGATTGCTGTGGCCGGGGGGCGCGCTCCAGTCGTGCGTCCCCCTAGGCTGTAGAGGTGCTGCCGGAGTTCGTCGTGTGGTCGGCGGAGCCGACTAGCACCCGGCTTCCGCTTCCTCGCTTCCTCCTCGGCGAGCTCCCGGCCGGTGCCCCGGGCGGCCTCTAGCTTCAGGCCGACGGCTGCCGTAGCCGGGCCTCATGGGCTTCACTGGAGGTCTCCACAGCCGGGAGCCTGGCCCTGGCCCGCGGTTGGCTGACGTTTGCCCGTGCGCGTGGCCTGAGCCGCCGTTGCACCCTGCACTTCAAGTTTGACGGTGATGCCACCCTCTTCGTGAGGGTGTTTGGGGAAGATGGTCGCCGCGCAGGGTGCTTCCCCGAGGACGATGACCGCGGCTGGGAAACCAGCTCCAACGACGATGGAGAAGACAGCGCTCGCGTGACTGGCGGTGCTCGGGGTTCCCCAAGCTTCTCCGGTTCTTCTTCAGGCAGCGACTCTTCCAGCGGTGGCCGCGGTCAGCCTCCATGCCGTCGCATCTGCTTGGGAGGTGGTAGCGTGTCCGCCCGCCGTCGCACCCCAGTGAAGCGCGAGAGGGAGTCTGCCTGAGCCCCGGAGGCAGCTCGAGTCTTCCCCGCAGGCTGGTGTGAGGCGAGCTGCTCCTGATTTGTTCTTTCTTTTCCTTTTTCCTGCGTAAAAAAGACAGTAGTGTGGAGCCCCGCGGGGGGCGTGTTTGGGTTATTGCTGTTAATCATTGTTTTGCTTCCATTATCGTGCCTTCTAGCTACGTGCCCGCATGTGGATAGTTCCCGGCCCCAGCCGTGGGGGGGCGACCGACCCAGGCCCTGTGTTCGTGTTGCGATGCCCGTGGGGCACGGACTGGAGGGGTGCTCCTGTAATGGACCCAGGTCGCGAACCCTTTGAACGACTAGGACAGGAACACTCGCGAGGGCGCTCGGCTGTCCCCCCCCCCCTTGCGAGGCCGTGCATAAGAGAAATCGAGGCAGGAGAGTGAAAATTCGAAGAACCACAAGCCAAAGACGGCAACAACTTCAATAAAACTTCGAATGAGAAGGAACAAGCCAACTGTGGAAAGCAAATGAAAAGCCGCGTCCGGCACCTAATCTAGTCTTCGACGTCTTCTCGCCAGCGCAGAGCTAAGTGCTGCCACTGGGCGTGGGAGGGAGCCCCAGGGCCTGAGGCCGGCGCTCCTGAGACTCCGGGGCGTGTACAGCCCCAACTCATTATTACGTGAGAGTGTCACGGGCGGCGAGCTTCACAGGCTCCGGGCCTTTTCCAAAACGCGACAGCTTCACAGGCATTCGCCTTCTTCACAGGCTCTGGGCCTTTTCCAAAATGCGATAGCTTCACAGGCATTCGCCTTCTTCACAGGCTCTAGGCCTTTTCCAAAACGCGACAGCTTCACAGGCATTCGCCTTCTTCACAGGCTCTGGGCCTTTTCCAAAACGCGACAGCTTCACAGGCATTCGCCTTCTTCACAGGCTCTGGGCCTTTTCCAAAACACGACAGCTTCACAGGCATTCGCCTTCTTCACAGGCTCTGGGCCTTTTCCAAAACGCGACAGCTTCACAGGCATTCGCCTTCTTCACAGGCTCTGGGCCTTTTCCAAAACGCGACAGCTTCACAGGCATTCGCCTTCTTCACAGGCTCTGGGCCTTTTCCAAAACACGACAGCTTCACAGGCATTCGCCTTCTTCACAGGCTCTGGGCCTTTTCCAAAACGTGACAGCTTCACAAGCATTCGCCTTCTTCACAGGCTCTGGGCCTTTTTAGGGGTAGAACCTCCGGAGGTGCTGGATGTTCCATGCGTTCTGGACCGACACCCCCTCCTGAGTCTCCAAGCGCGCGGAGCCGGTCCTGGAAACATGAACAACTTTGAACGGGCCCTCCCACCTGGGAGAGAGCTTGTGCAGCCCCTCCCTGGAGAGAACCCGCCTGAGCACGTGGTCTCCTACCTCGAGAGCTCTGGGGCGGATGTTGCGGCAGTGATATCGCCGCAGTGCTTGTTGGTACCTCGCCGCTCACAGCGCGGCTTCTCGGCGACGTTCCTCCCCCAGCACGAGATCCATCCCCCGCATGGCATCCTGCTGCGCCTCGTCGAACGCCAGGACCCGCGCAGAGTGACGTCTGACCTCGTGAGGGAGGACCACTTCGGCTCCGTAGACCAGGAAGAACGGGGTCTCTCCAGTCGGCTTGGTCGCGGTTGTGCGGATGGACCACAACACGGACTGAAGCTCATCGTACCAACCTCTGCCGCAGGCCTCCAGCTTCTTCTTGAATGTCCTGGTCTTGAGGCCCCTCAGGACCTCTGCGTTGGCTCGCTTGGCCTGGCCGTTGCTTCGGGGGTGCGCCACCGAAGCATAGCATATCTGCGTTCCAAGGATAGCACAGTATGTTTTGAAGAGGTTACTGGTGAACTGCGAACCGTTGTCCGTGATGATGCGGTTCGGCACCCCGAACCGGCTCACGATGCCCTTGATGAACTTGACTGCGGAACCCGCGGGAATGGTGCGGACAGCCTCTACTTCAGCCCACTTGGTGAACTTGTCCACGGTGACGTAGAGGTAGCAGTAGCCCCCTAGCGCCCGAGGAAACGGGCCCAAGATGTCCAGCCCCCAGACCGCGAATGGCCACGAAAGGGGTATAGTCTGCAGGCCTCCTGCTGGCTGATAGATCTGCTTGGCGTGGAACTGGTAGGCCTCACAAGCTTTCACTAGTTCGACGGCGTCATTGAGCGCGGTGGGCCAATAAAACCGACTGCGGAATTCCTTGCCGACGAGGGTCCATGATGATGAATGATGTCCACAGTCTCCGCCGTGTATATCTTCCAGCAGTTCCTTCCCTTGCTCCCTGGGGATGCAGCGCAGGGATACATCGTTTGGTCGCTTCCGGTAGAGCTCTCCATCCTTGATGCAGTATGCCGTGGCCTGGCGTGCTACTCGCTCTGCTTCCTCCACCTTCTCCGGCAAGGTCCCTTGTGTTAAGTAACTCCGGAGCTCCGTGATCCAGCATCCCTCCTGAGGTTCCATCGTTAGGAGCAGGCGTGCTCCTGAGCCCGGGCCATAGGCCGGAGCTCCTGAGGCAGGTGGCTGGGGGAGCTTCTCCCGAGGCTGAGCCGTGTTTGACAATGACGGCAGGGCTGAGGGCTTGAAGAGCCGCTCCTCGAAAATGCCAGGCTCCTGAGGTAACCGCCTGGACGCCCGTTTGGCGATGTCGTCGACCTCCTGATTGGTGCCTCGGGGCACATGCTGCAACTCCAACCCCCAGAACTGCTTCTCCATCCTGCGGACCTCCGCAAGGTAGGCTTCCATGTGCTCATCTTTCGGCTCGTACACCTTGTTGGAGAAATTGACAAGGAGCTGCGAATCGCCCTTGATGGTGAGGCGTTTCACCCCCAGGGCAGCTGCGGCCTTCAAGCCCGCTATTAAACCTTCATACTCCGCTATGTTGTTGGAGACCTTTTCACCTTGCTGGAAACAGAGCTGCACAACATAGTAGAGCTTGTCCTGAGTGGGCGATATAAGCACCGCCCCAGCCCCAGCGCCATGCCTGGAGAACACCCCATCGAAGTACATGACCCAGCCTTCTGGCGCCTCGCTTCCCGGGGAGAGGGACCGATCCTCGTCGGCCTTGAGGCCTGGTGCCTCTGTCCATTCTGCCACAAAATCCGCCAATGCTGCTCCCTTGATGAGTCTGGTCATGCTGAATTCGAGCTGAAACGCTTGTAGTTCTAAGTTCCACTCAGCGGCCCTTCCAGCTGAGTTAGGGCTCCTGAGCACTCTCTCCAGGGGGTATGACGAGACGACCTTGATGGGGTGACCCTGAAAATAGTGCCGCAGCTTGCGCGAGGCCACCAGTAGCGCGAGGAGGAGTTTTTGAGGCATGGGGTACCGTGCCCTCACATCCCGCAACACCGTGCTGACGAAATACACCGGGTGCTCGACGAGGTTGGGTGCATCAGTGCTGGCGGCTCCCTTCGGAGACCAGGGCGCCTCTTGAGGCGATGAGGCCTCCTGAGGCTGGCCATCTGGGGGAGGGGCCTCTTCCGCCTCCGGTGCACTCCTCTGCGGTGGCTGATCCTCCTCAGCCGCGGTGGCGGTTTCTGTGGGCCTTCCTTGTTCCTATTTTGCCTTGTCCCGGGGCTGCTGCTGCGGTTTTGATTCGACGCTCCTCTCTAACCGCCACCAGGGCCGTGCTGGCGGAGTACGGAGTGGCGGCGAGGTAAAGCACCAGGGGCTCTTGAGGGCGCGGAGCTACCATGACCGGCGGGCTGGTTAGGTATCTCTTGAGATCCTGGAACGCCTTGTCGGCCTCTTCAGTCCACTCAAAGGGCCCCTTTTTCTTCATTAGCTGGAAGAAGGGCAGCGCTCGTTCCCCCAACTTGGAGATGAAGCGCCCTAGCGCGGTCACGCGCCCAGTGAGCTTCTACGTTTCTCTGAGGGTCTTTGGCGGGCTCATGTCTTCCACCGTCTTGACCTTTTCCGGGTTAGCCTCGATGCCTCGGTGGGACACGAGGAAACCCAAGAGCTTGCCCGAGGGGACTACGAACACACACTTCTCTGGGTTGAGCCGTAGGTTCACTGCGTTGAGGCTCGCGAAGGTTTCCTCCAGGTCTTGTATCAGGGTCCTGGCCTCCCGCGACTTTACCACAATGTCATCGACGTAAGCTTCAACATTCTTCCCGAGCTGCGGGCCCAAGGTGATGTGCATCAGCCGCTGAAAGGTTGCCCCTGCGTTACGCAGCCCGAATGGCATGCATGTGTAGCAGTACACCCCGCACGGGGTTAGGAAGGCTGTCTTTTCGATGTCTTCTACCGCCATCTTGATCTGGTGATACCCAGAGAAGGCATCCAAGAAGCATAGCAGGTCGCATTCCGCGGTGGAATCGACGATCTGGTCGATGCGTGGGAGCGGGAACGGATCTTGCGGGCATGCTTTGTTGAGGTTGGTGAAGTCGACACACATGCGCTCCTTCCCTCCCTTCTTTGGCACAACGACAGGGTTGGCCAACCAATCTGGGTATTGGACCTCGCGAATGACCCCAGCGGCTTCTAATTTGCGGGTCTCTTGGACGATGAAGGCCTGCTTTTTTGTGGACTGCCGCCTGGCCTTCTGCTTCACAGGGCGCACGTTGGGGCACACGTTGAGGTGATGCTCGATTACTCTCCTAGGGATCCCTGCCAACTGGTCAGGCTCCCAAGCGAATACCTTCTTGTTTGCGTGCAAGAACCCGACCAGGGCCTCCTCCTGCTCGGGTTCGAGGTTGGCGCCTATGGTGAAAGTGGCGTTGGTGGACCTGTCCTCATCGACGGGTATCTGCTTGGTTTCTGCCTTGTCTTGGGTGAAAAACTGTTTCTTCTTGGCGGGTGCAGCCCCCTTGGGCTTGGGGGTCTCCAAGTCGGCGGGCTGTGCCGCCGCCGCCGTCTTGAAGGCGAGTTTGAGCACCCGCAGCGCGTCTCCGGTGTCCCCGTGCACGGTGAGGACACCGCTGCTCCCGGGCATCTTCATGAGGTTGTACGCCGGGTGCGTCGCGGCCATGAACTGGGCCAGCGCTGGGTAGCCAAGGATGGCGTTGTAGGGGAGGACGATGGGGGCGATGTCGAAGTCGACCAGCTCCATGCGGAAGTTGTTGTAGGTGCCGAAGGTTACTGGGAGCCGGATCTGTCCCAAGGAGTTGGATGATCCGCCCCCAACGCCTGAGAAGGGCCGGCTGGGTTGCAGCCGTTCCAGGGGTATACAGAGGAGGTTGAAGGCCTCGACCGAGAGCATGCTGAGGCCCGCACCGCCATCGATGAGAGTTCTGGTGACGGCCACCTGGCAGATGCTGGGGGTGCACAGCATGGGGAGCGCACCCGAGTAGGCCGAGTTGGAGGGGTGGTCCTCTGAGCTAAAGGCCAGGCCGGCCATGGGCGCCGCCCAGTCCGGGAGAGCCCCCTGCCGCGTGGAAGCGGTGCTGACCCGGCGGATGAACGGCTTGACATGGTGACTTGTAGGCGGCGCCTGCGAGCCGCCTAGGAGGGCCGCGACGACCGGGGGTGTTGGTGTAGCGCGATGGGCGGGGAAGAGGCTGCGGGGATCTTCCCAAGAGGACACGGAGGCTGCCGGCAGGTGGAGCAGCCATGTGCGCGGAGCGCCGGTGAGGGCCATGGGGAGCCAGTTGGCCATGACCCTATTGTCACCTCCAACTTCGAGGAGGGCCTCCTCGCTCGCCAGCAAGAAGGCCAGCGGATCTGTCGCGTCACCGTAGCGCGGCGGCGTCGTTGGCTTGAACTTGTCCGGCCATCGTACCCGTTGCAGGGCTGGGGCCAGGGCTCGGAGCCCCCTGGCCCCTGTGCTGGCGCCGGCGGCCGGAGCGGGCGACCCGCTACTCATCGTGAGGCAGGCCGTGGCGGTGGCGGAAGAGAAAACTCCGGTGCACCCCCTACCTGGCACGCCAAATGTCGGATTTCGGGTTCCGGCAGACCCTTGAGGTTCGAACACTGGGGTGCGTGCGGAGATTTCACCTCCTACCTACCTGCACCCCTCCGCCTCGCTAAGATCTAAGCTATGGAAAGAACAACACGAGAGACACAGGGTTTATACTGGTTTGGGCCACCGTTGTGGTGTAATACCCTACTCCAGTGTGTGGCGTGGTGGATTGCCTCTTGGGCTGATGACGGTGAACAATACAAGGAAGAACAACCTCGCGAGGGTCTGTTCTTGGCTGGGGCGACGAACTGCTGGGAGGAGTTCAGTCACCCTTCTCTCTCTCTCTCTCCGATTGTTGATGCCCCTCTCCCCTGGGGGTGGCTAGTCCTATTTATAGAGGCCCTGGTCCTCTTCCCAAATATCGAGCGGGAAGGGAGCCAACAATGGCAGGCTAATTTGAAGGGGGACAGCTAGTACCAGCTATCCTGACAAAAGCAGTCTTCGCCTGCACAAAGCTCTGGTGGTGACGCCGTCTTGGGCTCCACAATGACCTCCATCTTGCAGTCCTCCTGGTCCTGGTCTTGTTGCACCGAAATGGCAACCTTTGCCTGATGCCTCGGTACTCCGCGGCTGCGCTTGCCCCCTTTGCACCAAAGAGGAAAGGAGGACACTGCGCGGGCTGGCACCCGCCTGGCGCCCTTGGTCGTCATGGCTTGCGTCATGGGCACCTGGTGAGGTACCCCGCCTTGATCTCTCCGCCTCCTCGCGAGCCAGCCTGATGAGGCCGTGCCTGAGGAAGCTCCGCGTCGTCCGCCCCGCGAGGCTTGGCCCCTCGCGAGGGTCTTGGGTCTGTGTTGGTGAAGATGGGCCGTGCTGGGCCCCCCTTTGAGCCACGCCGCAGGCCGCAGGCAGGCAAGTCTGGGGACCCCCGTTCCCAGAACGCCGACAGTTGCCGCTGTCATCCGCATCACTACCACCCGAAGACCTCATCATGGCCATCACGCCGGACGCCATGCTCTCTAGGTTTCCCCACAAAGAGCATGGTCATTCCCAGGAGCTCTGACGTTAGAAGTCAACTCGGGCAGCCAGATGAAGGTGTGTGCGATATACAACATACGGTTCAACTGTTTGTGATTAGGCAACACAAAAGAAATGGTCAGCCAGATCAAGGTGTGTGAGATATACGGCATGCGGTTCGCTCCCCACTAGCCTCTTCTTGTACCATGGCAACCGTCCACTGCCTCTTCGCCTTTCCCTTTCGATTTGGAACTCCTATCGCACGCTCTTCCCTCCCTCCATTTGCCTTCACCCTTTCCTTCTGCCATTGTTCCCACCCCGTTATTCTTGCCCCGATCTGAAAGATGATGTGGTGGAGGAACTCATTGATCAGTGCAACGTCATCACCTCGGCTAGCATGGCAGGTTCATTCAAGACCATTCTCGACTCAACTAATAACATCATTACAAGCAACCCAAGGGTGCGAGAGCGGTTTGATCTCCCCTATCTTCTTCGTCGTGATCCTGATCACTGGCGCGGGGGCGACGAAAGCCTCGCCTTGTCCAAGTGGATGCCGCTTGATAATGATACGTGTGATGTTAAGATGCCATCGCTTGAGCGTAAGCCTTGGGCAGGTACAAATGGAGATTGGGTTGTTTATATTGGGTACAACTGCGAGTGGGAACTTGTGAATATGTACACTCATCACCGAGTTCCACTTCCAAAAACCTCAGACTGCCCTAAAGTTGAGCACACCGGTATTCTACATACATTCAAATACGATCAGGGTGACTGTCGTCTACGGAAGATAGCAATGTGTTGAGTTCCCAACCACTCTTGGGATTACACGAACTATGAAGTTGTTGCTATCTTCGACAAGCTTGTTGCTGACCTTGCTTCCATGACTCGATGGATATAGCTCAAAAATCAATTTTTGTACACGGATGAGTACCGCGATGCAATTCAATACAAGGGTCTTGTGTTTGCTGCCAACACTCGTGGCACGGTTTTTGCATGGAATCCTTATGGTTTCGGTACGTTCATCTTCCAACGTAATTATAATTGTTTCATCCACATGCATGCTGGTAAGCTAGCTAGTTTCCCTTTACTAATTAACCTTCTTGTGTTTCCAAGGTCCTGTGAACATTCCACCACCTATATTGAAAAAATTTATAACCAAGGGGGAGATGATGATGGTGATGATCACGAGCATGAGGACGAGCAGGGCCCATATACTCAATGGTGCCTAGCAACTTATTCCGATGGAAATATTCAAAAAAAAACTTATTTCGATGGATCACCTCTTCTTGTCTGTATACAGGGCACTGCTGATGTTACTAAGGAAGCAGGTGTTGTCTCGCATGGTCGCACTCTATGGACCTATTCCAACATCCGTTGCAGGGTATTCGGGATGGATACTAGTGTGCTAGCACCAACACCTTCTTCCTGGTTCAGTATTGATAGTCTTGGAGAAAACTCGCTCTTCCTTGGACAAAACTATCCAATGATGGTGAAAGGCGATCCAACTGCTGTTGACACAATGTTACTACTATTTATGAGAAGCAACTGTATCTATACCTCGGACATTGCTATGCTTCCCTACCGTGGCTATCACAATATGGGTATTGAAATAGGCCGCTTCAGCTTGGATGATCAGTCCTGCGTTGGTCTCGAGATTGACAGTAGCTGGCCCTTCCCAGAGAATCACTTCTGGTTCAAAGCAAGCGTTTGCAACGCCGACGAGTGGTTGAGCTGAAGTACATTTCATCGCTTTCTTATTTGTTGTGTGAGGAAAACTTCACTTTACTAGAATGTTTTGTTGGAAATGATCTATAATCCGACATGTATCCTCGTTGTTGTTGTGGGTTGATGACTTGTTGTATGTAATCAATGGTACATTTGCATATGTGTCCATCAACTCATGCCTGCTAGTGGTGTCCATATGAACATTGCGAGTGATTATATTTGCAAAAGTTAGATAGTGCTAGTGATTTTTAGCTACATATTTTGACAAATCGCAGTGTTACAAGGTTTACAAATGGCAATGTTACTAGATAAACAAATGTCAATCTTTCCAGTTTGACAAATGGCAACATACCCAATATGACAGATGCAAATCTTACCCAATTGTTTCTACGTGGTTGCACATGGGTCATCCAAGACAACCGTTTGCATTGAAGGGATGCACAAATTCGGCACTGCGAAGTTTCCCTTGACTTAAGGGGGAAGACCATAGCTCTCACTTTGCATATGGGTGGTCTATCTAAAATGTTTGAGATCTAGAGCTCCACAAATCCTGCTCGGCACATTTTCCCTTGGCTTCCTGGGGAAGCTGTCGGTTTGCATATGGGTGTTCTAACTAAAACATTTGCGATGAGTGTTTTATATTTAAAAACCATTGACGTTATTTTCAAAAGAAAATCATTTGATAAGTCTATACATTAAGAGACAAAAATGCAAGCTCATTCAAACCATATCTTTCATTCAATCACACTATGAATTTATATTCATATGATCGAGAATTCGAGATACAGTATTGAACCCCCAAAAAACTATTTTTGGCGGCGGAGGCAGCGTGCCGCGCCATCGTTGTTGTTGTCGTCCTCCGGAACGCCGTTGTTAAAATCTTCAAGGCAACACAAAATGTTCTTCACTTGTAAATCAAACATCATGTCGTCACGCGATCGATGGGCGGGGCGCGGGAGGACGGCTGGTGCCGCTGAGAGTTAGCGGTCAACGGCAGCGTCCCATGCCGCTGAGGGGGGGGCACACGGGCACGAGCATGGCGGGTGCAGCCAAACTCACGGGGACCGGTGCCGTGGTGGGTGGAGGGGCGCGCACGGGCAGGGGCATGGGTGGGGCGGGTGCCGCCAAACGCATAGGGGTCGGCGCCATAGTGGGTGGAGCGGAACGCACAGGCACGGGCGTTGGCGCTGGCGCTGGCATGTACACGAGCTCGCGTGGGTGCACGGAGACCTCGCTAACACCCGCGGCTTCCAACTCTGTGATAGTGATCGGCGACCAGCCCGTCAATGCTATGGGGATGGTTGCTGGCACGAGCGCGGGGATGGGAGCTGGGACGGGAGCGGGGGCAGCAACCGCCGCGGCCAGCTCGTTCAAGGCCAAGTCCATGAGGCCCCATTGCTCCTTATTTTCTCTCTCCTCTCGCTCGAAGTCGACTTCATCAAACTTGAAGACTAGTGGCAGATGATCATTTTGCACCATGGCGTTGGTGGAGGTCTGCGGGAGGGAGGGGAATGGGAGGCAAACAGTAAGGCCACCCGTATTAAATAATGGCTTGGGCGCCATTAATGGAGAGGAAGCCAGAAGGCCATGGAAGTCAAAGGGCTTGCTTCCCAGCGAGCCTGTGCAGCGGACTAGTCGCACGCTTCCCGATGAGCCTACGCATTGGAGGATAGCTTGCATGCCTCTCGGTCATCCTGCGCACCAGACTCCGCTCGCACGCCTCCCGTTCAGTCAAGCAGTTGTCCGCACGGCACCACCTATAGCCATTAAAACGAAGACATGTGGCATCACGTGAATGGTTAATAGAACGCACACGATTTGAATTATACAAACATTTGAGATATTAAAGTGGCAGCTATTTTTTCAAAATGCCTTTGTTGGCTGTTATTCGAGTGCGCCTTCTCTCAAAATGCACACGAAAAATACCACAGCATGACGGGTGCCAATCCAGGATAGTATGACAAGTTTCATGAATTTCAGACAAGTTTTGGATTTACAAGAATTTAAAAACAAAGTATCTCAATGTTTTGCCAGCAATCAATGGTGCCCTGGTGTTTGAAATTCATTCCCATTTATTGCATGGGACCTAAGCATGCACTCAAGGACACATATTTGATTTTCCAACCAATTTATATGCACTGGAGCATGTGCATGAAGTTCAAATTTGAATTATGCACATAAAATGCCTAGAAAACCTAGTAAATGTATAAAAATGCCCAAATGAACCCTGAAAAATTCCAAATTTTAACACAACACTCCTGTTGATCTATGTTGACACTAGAAAATTTTTGAAAGCAATAAGAGGAAGCGGATATCATTTCGTCCCCAAAGGTGGGACGTTCCCTACCGAAACCATCAGCTTGTTGTGAGAAGCTCTGGTTTGTGAGAAACTTATACCCAAACCTGCACCAAATGGGACAAAAAATTTACCACGGCACGTTGATGCCGCTCCATGATAGCATAGCAAGTTTCATGAATTTCAGACAAATTTTGGATTCAGTAGAATTTAAAAACCAGGTATCTCAATATTTGCGGCCGAGTGACAGTGGCAGGTTGTTTGACATTCATTCCCATTTCTTGCGTGGGACCTAAGCATGCAACCAAGGACACAAATTTGAATTTTCAACCAATTTATATGCATTTATGTAGTTCAAATTTGAATTATGCACATAAATGCATTAAAAACTCAATTAATGCATAAAAATGTCCAAACGAACCCCGAAATATCCCAAAAATTGACACAACACTCATGTTGTTCTATGTTGACAAGAGAAAAAATTTGAAAGCAATAAGAGGCAATGGATATTGTTTCATCCCCAAAGGTGGGGCGTTCTCCCTACAGAAACCATCAGGCTTGTTGTGAGTAGCTCTCGTTTGTGAGAAGCATATCCCAAACCTGTCCCAGTTGGGACAAAAAAATTACCATGGCATGTTGATTCCGCTCCATGATAGCATGCCTAGTTTCATGAATTTTAGACGAGCTTTGGATTTACTAGAATTTAAAAACCAGGTATATCAATGTTTGCAGTCGAGTGACGGTGGCAGGGTGTTTGATATTCATTCCCATTTCTTGCATGGGACCTAAGCATGCAACCAAGGGCACAAATTTGAATTTTCAACCAATTTATATGCAATAGAGCATGTGCATGTAGTTCAAATTTGAATTATGCACATAAATGCATTGAAAACTGAATTAATGCATAAAAATGTCCAAACGAACCCTGAAAATCCCAAAAATTGACACAACACTCCTGTTGTTCTATGTTGACACGAGAATTTTTTTGAAATCAATAAGAGGCAATGGATATCGTTTCGTCCCCAAAGGTGGGACGTTCCCTACCGAAATCATCAGGTTTGTTGTGAGAAGCATATCCCCAAACTTGCCCCAAATGGGACAAAAACTTTACCACGGCATGTTGATGCCGCTCCATGATAGCATGCCAAGTTTTATGAATTTCAGACGAGCTTTGGATTTACTAGAATTTAAAAACCAGGTATCTCAATGTTTGCGGCCGAGTGAGGGTGGCGGGGTGTTTGACATTCATTCCCATTTCTTGCATGGGACCTAAGCATGCAACCAAGGGCACAAATTTGAATTTTCAACTAATTTATATGCATTAGAGCATGTGCCTGTAGTTCAAATTTGAATTATCCACATGAATGCATAGAAAACTCAGTTAATGCATAAAAATGTCCAAGCAAACCCCTAAAAATCCCAAAAATTGACACAACACTCGTGTTGTTCTATGTTGACACGAGAAACATTTTGAAAGTAAGAAGGGGAAACATATATCGTTTCATCCCCCAAGGTGGCACGTACCTGTCGGCGTTCTGGGAACAGGGGTCCCTAGACTTGCCTGCCTGCGGCCTGTGGCGTGGCTCAAAGGGGGGCCCAGCACGGCCCATCTTCATCAACACAGACCCAAGACGCTCGTGAGGGGCCAAGCCTCATGGGGCGAACGACATGGAGCTTCCTCAGGCACGGCCTCACCAGGCTGGCTCGCGAGGAGGCGGAGAGATCAAGGCGGGGTACCTCACGAGGTGCCCGTGACGCAAGCCATGACGACCAAGGGCGCCAGGCGGGCGCCAGCCCGCGCAGTTTCCTCCTTTCCCCTTTGGTGCAGAGGGGGCAAGCGCAGCCGCGGAGTACCGAGGCATCAGGCAAAGGTTGCCATTTCGGTGCAACAAGACCAAGACCAGGAGGACTGCAGGGCGGAGGTCATCGTGGAGCCCAAGACAGCGTCACCACCAGAGCTTTGTGCAGGCAAGGACCAACTTTAGTCAGGATAAGTGTACTAGATGTTCCCCATCAAAATGGCCAATTGTTGGTGCCCTTCCCGCTCAATATTTGGGAAGAGGCCCAGGGCCTTTGCATATAAATAGAATCAGCCAACCCAGAAACTAGCTGGGGTCGCAATCAAGAAGAGAGAGAGAGAAGGGTGACTGAACTCCTCCTAGCAGTTCATCCCCACAGCCAAGAACAGAACCTCGCGAGGCTGTTCTTCCTTGTATTGCTTGTCATCATCAGCCCAAGAGGCAATCCACCACACTACACACTGGAGTAGGGTATTACACCACAACGGTGGCCCGAACCAGTATAAACCATGTGTCTCTTGTGTTGTTCTTTCCATAGCTTAGATCTTAGCGAGGCGGAGGGGTGCAGGTAGGTAGGAGGCGAAATCTCCACGCGCACCCCTGTGTTCGAACCTCAAGGGTCTGCCGGAACCCGAAATCCGACATTTGGCGTGCCAGGTAGGGGTACACCGGAATTCATCTTCCACCACCCCGTTCTCCTCCGACCATCGCGCCCATGTCTGACGCTCGTCGGGCCCGCGCCGAGTGCCGGGCCACTCTCGCTTCCCGCGTCACCCAGACGGCTCCTGTCGGCGGGCGTCCTCGCCGTTCCCCGTCACCTGCCGTCAACGCCGCCACCGGCCCGGCGGGGGACAAGCAGCAAGCATCGTCTCAGCATCCGTCAGTGCGGCAAGACGGCCGCACCGCTACTCCCTCGCTCACCCCAGCTGGTTCTTCGTCCCGCGCGCTCCGTGCACCCATGGATGCTCGAGCTGCGCTCATCGCGGCAAACGAGCTCCTGCGCTATCGTCCCGTCGACGACGGCTACGAAGAATGGCTTGACCGCGTCGCTGAGCTCGTCCGCGCCGCATGGGGCTCTCCCGCGCCGCCCGTTCCGCTCCACCGCACCCCGCCCCGTGCGGGCGACGAGGCTCCGACAGCGCCCCGGCCGCCTCCTCCTCAAGAAGGCACCATGGCTCCAAGGCGCGTAGCCCCTGGGCGGAACCCGCTCCGTCAGGTGCCAGCGCGGCAAGAGCAGAGCTGCCAAGAAGTCCCTCGCCCGCAAGCAGCTGCCCGGGCCCTCCCTGCTCCAGCACGTCGCGACCATGCTCCTGCTCCCGCACGTCAAGACCCCGCACTGCTCCCAGCTGCAGCACGTGGGGACATGCAAGACCAAGCTCTCCGTCACCCAAGGCCTCCCGTGGCCACAGCAGGCTGCCGTGCCTTCACCATCGAGCTACGCAGCGTCGCGTGGCCCAGCAAGTTCAAACCAGACCTGCCTCCTCGTTACGACGGCACGGCCGACCCTGCAGAGTTCCTCCAGCTCTATGAGCTGGGCATCGAAGCTGCCAACGGAGACTAGAAGGTCATGGCGAACTGGTTTCCCATGGCGCTCAAGGACGGGGCCCGCACATGGCTCCTGAACCTGGCCCCAGGCACGATCTCCTCCTGGTACGAGATGCGCACCCGCTTCATCGCCAACTTCCAAGGTACTCGCGACCAGCCACCCGCCGTGAGCGACATGCGCCGCATCAAGCAACAACCCGGGGAGACCCTGCAGAAGTACATCCAGCGCTTCAACAACGCACGCCTCAAGATTCCCAAGGTGACTGAGGAGGCCATCATCTCAGCCTTCTCCGACGGCGTGCGCGATGTCAAGATGAAGGAGGAGCTGGCGATGCATGAAGACCTGTGCACTTCCTTGGAGCTGTTTAACTTGGCAACCAAGTGCGCCAGGGCTGAGGAAGGGCGTCTCTCCCTCCTCGTGCTGCCTGCCGCAGACCCAGAAGAGAAGAAGCCCAAGGCCAAGGATGTGAAGCGCAAGGGGGCTGCCATGCTCGCGGCAGAACCAGACACCAAGCGGGGCAGAGATCTGCCCGAACCTCCCAAGGGCAGTCGATACTGTGTGTACCACGACCTCCACACCCACAACACCAACGAATGTCAAGAGCTCCGAGCCGTGCGAGAAGGAAGGATCGGCCGTCGCCCCGACCACGGTGACCGGGGCTACGGTCGAGGAGGAGGAAGGAACGCAGGACGCTGGGAAGATTGTGGCCCGCGCCAAGGGTGGCGCGATCAACCTCGCGAAGATCGCTAGCAAGATCCGCCTCGCGAGGGAGACTGGAGGGATCAGCCTCGCGAGGATCGCCCGCAAGGCAATGCAGGCCTCCCTCCGCTGCCGCCGCAGCCAAGGAGAAACGAGGACCGCCACCAGGACGAGGGGGCTGGGGGCTTCCAGCAGCCGCGCGCGATCGCCTGCATCCTGGGCGGGGCTCAAGCCCCAGCCTCTCAACGCATCTTCGAGCAGTTCACCCGCGAAGTGAATGCAGTCCTTCCCAAGCTCGAAGCCACGCGCCCTCTCAGGTGGTCGGTGTGCGCCATCACGTTCAGCCCAGCAGACCAGCTCAAGTGTGAGGCTACAGCCGGAGTCCTCCCGATGCTTTGTTCCCCAATCATCAGCAACGTGGTGGTCACCAGGACCCTCATCGATGGCGGGGTAGGGCTCAACGTCCTGTCCGTGGAAACATTCAACAATCTCCAAGTGCCCTACAGCTAGCTTCACCAACCAAGCCTTTCTCCGGAGTTACCGACGGCTCCACGGTCCCGATTGGGCAGGTCTGCCTCCCTGTCACCTTCAGGCACGCGACAACTACCGCACCGAGCTCATCGACGTCGCTCACATTCGCCTGCCGTACAACGCCATCCTTGGGTACCCAGCGCTAGCCAAGTTCATGGCCGTAACTCACCACGGCTACAACGTCCTCAAGATGCCAGGAAGTGGCGGAGTCATCACGGTGCCCTGTGAAGAGAAGGACATGGTGTGTTCCGTGGAGCGAGCCTTTCAGGCCGCGTCACTAGAAGACCCGGATCGCGGAAGCAGGAGGCTTCCCGAGACCGCCCCCAACAAGAAGAAGACATCGTCCGGCCCGGCCCCTCAGGAGGCAGGCCCCTCTGGGCCCGCGCCTGCCCAGGGGGAACCTCCTTCCATCGCATAGGAAAGCACGCGCGGCGCCCTCCTCAGGCAGGGCTCGGGGGCTCTTCCCTAGAGGGCCACCGACCTAGCTAGGGTCACGAGGGAGGCGCTTGGGCACCACATGGAGGCGTGTTTTTCAAAGCATGTTTCCCTCAAGAAGGAGTAAGGCAAGGAGAGTCAGACCATCAGGAGTTCGTCAGCAAGGCCATTCAGGAGCTATAGGAGTCAAGAGTCATGAAAGGCGGCCGCCGCCTACCAGCAGTGGCTCCCCATCCAGGCGAGTATGGTGGGCTGCGCGTCTGCATCGACATACCAGGGCTCAATCGAGTCGCCTCTCTGGAGCGCCTCTGGCCCTCGCGAGTGGGGCGCTGCGGAGGTTCACCCCACAGCTACGTTCGCATGCCTTACGGCTTACCGAACGCGGCTGCCACGTACCAGCGCCTCAAGAGGGGCATCATGGAGGCACAAGAGACCAGGCGTTCCGCAGCCCTGGCGGAGATGGAGAAGGTCTGCGAGGAGCCACCAGCACCTCCGGAGCCTCCCGAGGCCCCTGGGCCTGGGGGCTCGTGAGGATCGGCTTCCGCAGCCCACCGAGTCTGCTACACCAACAGTCCTTCGTCCTCAACATCATCAGGTGACATCTTACAAGTTTCATTTCCAGCTGGGAGCGCCCCCACTAGGGCTGCATTATTCCCAGGCCGCGTGGGTCCATCCCTGCGGCATGTATCCCTTTTATTTCATGTTGTTAGCTTACTTTGTTGGGGGCGCCCCTCGGGCTGCATCATCCCCAAGTCGCTCGGGCCAGACCCAGCGGCATGTATCCCTTTTGCGTTTATTTCCTGTTATGAGTTCAACCCGCCATGCTTGATTATTTGATGCCGGTCCACGGCACCTCTTCTTCTCCATGCCGACCACTTGCATGTTAAAGGGGGGTACCTGAGCATCGCGACTCAGGGCTCTTACTAGCTCTCCAGCCATCACCCTCCGGCCTTGTCCACGACATCGCGACCTGGCATACCAGCGACGGCTGAGACCAGCTCGAGGGCCGGGACCCGAGGACGTAGAGTGCCGGCATCTAACCAAATTTGCAGGGACACATCACAAGATAAGGCCCAGTGCCAGGCGCAACCCGCCTAGAGGTAGGGCCCCGTGAGTCCCGCGCTGGCTCACGGGTGCCCAGATACACCTCGCCAGGCCCTACCGTGCCAGCCACGTGTCAGGGCGGGGATGTACACGCCCCGGGGGCTCCTCCCGGAGGGGGCCCCCTCCCACGTACCAGTGGAAGCACCTTGCTCCGCGCTGGCTGACGACACTACCGAGGAGCGGCTATGCCCGTCCACATACGGAAGCGCTATGCTCCGGGCTGGTGATAAACAACTGAGGGTGACCCCCAGGCCGCATCAACCTCAGGGAGCCCAGAGCTCAGTGTCTAGCCTCATCGTAACACCTCCCCTCGGGAGTGCCGCGCGAGGGGGCTGGGCACGGGGGCTGCGCCTGGGTCACGCCCAGACGCACGCCGCCCAGCCAGGCCCCCCTGGGCCTGGTTCATCGCGCGTCTCTCCTCGAGCGGAGCCAAGGTACGAAGGCCGTTTGTGCGTCAAGGGGGACTCCTGAGCATCGCGACTCAGGAGCCTAACTGGTCATGTAGCCCCTCACTCCTTAGTTCCGAAAGGCTAACGGCGGTTGGGGTATGCGCGCGGCCGGGCTCTGCAGACGTAGAACGGTAGATCCACCCACATCATACCTCCCTACTTGGTGTTCGTGCGCCAAGGGGGACTCCTGAGCATCACGACTCAGGAGCCTAACTTGTCACGTAGCCCCTCACTCCTTGGTCCCATCCTGGTTTCTGGTCGGGGCTAACGGCGGCTGAGGTATGTGTGGGGCCGGGCTCTGCCGGCATAGAACATAAGCAAGTAGGAAGGAAAAGCGTAAATCTCAAGGAATTCAAAAGCAAATATTATAGTCCACACTGTTATCTCAATGCAAATGCAAGTTTAAACGCCTCCCCGAGGCATGATACATGTGCAGGAATTAAAGGCAGGACAGGAGCCACAACGGAGTCACTTGTCGGCGGTGGAACAGCGCGGAGTGGGTTTGCCTCATGGAGCAGTGGGGTCGGCAGCGCCTTGCTTCGACTTGGTGCTGAAGGCCCGGAACTTCCCCAGCAGAGCCTCCGCGCGACCCTTCACGGCCTCGGCAGCGGCAGCGGCACGCTCGCCGCTTACTGGCTCCAGCAGGCTGTCGAGGTCGACTCCGGGATCGCGAAGGTAGATGTGGGTGAGGACCCGCGTCAGCGCTGTAGAAGATAGGACACGCGCCTCGGCCTCGGCCATGGGGCCAAGGCCAAGGGCGACATCTTCAAGAGCACGAACCAGGAAGGGAAGCAGCTTGGCGGGGCCGTCCTTGGTGCCAGCCAGCGGGCTCTCCAGGCCGCTGTCGTAAAGCGTCCTCAGCGAGGAGCGAGCCTTCGCCTCCATCTCCGTGAAGGCCACGCGGTCCTCGGCAAGAACCAGGGCCTTGTCATCCAGCTCGGCCTTCCTCGCCCCCAACTCCTGCTCCAGCGCGCCTAGGCGGTCGCGGCGCTTCCTGAGCTTGACCTTCCTCTCCTTGACGGCCGCCTCGCGAGCCTTCACGCCTTCTTCCTGCTCTTGGCGAAGACGGACCTCTTTCGCGAGCTGGTCCCGCAGGCCTTGCAGCTCGTCCTCCAGAGCCTTGTAGCGACCACGGACGTCGACCACCTCCCCCAGGGCTGCGTCACGAGCAGCCTTTGCCTCAAGGACGGCCTGCTTCTCCTCATCGCAAGCCGTCGAGGCCTGGACCAGCGCCGCCCGAATCAAAGCGTCGGAGCGAATCCATCCTGAAGCCAGCTCCAAGCGCCCGGCCACCAAGCGAGGGTCGGCGCCAAGAAGATCCTGCTGCAGCTGGTCCAGCTCAGCAGCAGCATGATCCAGAACGGCAGGAGGAGTCGGAGAGACAGCAGTCGGTGGAGTAGAAGGAGAAGGCGGCAGCGCGGCCACAGCATTCTGAGGCGGAGTTTGCTGCGCCCCAACGGTTGTAGTGGCGGCAGCAGGCAAAGGCACCTCGGGAGTCACTTGGGCCATGGGGGCTGAGCTCGCCCCCGCCGGCTCAGCCAGGCCTCGCGAGGGCGGCCGGGCAGGAGAAGCCCGTGCTTTGCGGTCACCCTCCTTCACGGGCAGAGGCGCTGCCACGGATGGAACCTCAGGAGCTCCCTTTGGCTTCTTTGCTGCGGGCGCCAGCCTATCCAAGAGATGCGGACGTCAAGCCTCAGAAGTAGAACAAGAAATAAAGACAAGAATCAAGCGCTTATGGGTCGCCGCCAGTGAGCTCAAGCGGCCTCTGGCCAAATTTGAAGCCCGAAAGCCGGCTAGAAGGGTCAACCTCGGGAAGCTTGGAAGCGGAAGGTGCGTCTGCGGTCCGCCTCAGGGCCGGGGCAGACCCGCGGGAGATCAGCCCGGTCCTGTCCTTCTTTGGGATCGGGGGCAAGCTCCCGCCGTCCTGCTCGTCATCATCCTCGTCGTCATCGCTCGGAGAGAGGCGGAGAACGCGGGACCAGCGCCGGGGGAGAGGAGCCCTCGACTCTCCGTCAGTCGCCTCGGAGTCAGGCCCTTTTCCCCGCTCCCCTCCTTCCTCCTCTTCGCTGGAGTCGTCGGAGGGCACGTCCACCGGTTCCTCGGGAGTTTCCATGGGCACGGGCCCGTCCCCGTTGAAGACGGGCATGGACTCCACTACCTGCTCCTAGTCGTCGCGGAGGAACAAGGGCGTAGGAGCGCCCTCCAACCTCGCCACATCACCCCCGACCAGACATTGGAGGACCGCAGCCAGATCTCCGTCGGCCAAGGCCGCGGGGCTCGGATGGGGCCTCCACATCGGAATTGAGTACTGCCGAAGCGGAGCCAGCTGGTGCTCCAGGAATTCCCTCAGTAGCGAGGCGCCGGTCAGCTTCGCCGCCGCCATGTTGGCCGGCCTCATATCCGCGTCCATCTTCTCCAACACATGCTTTGCGCGAGGGACCGCGAGCTCCGCTCGACCCCAATCTATGGAGCTCGTGGGTTGCTCCGTGGGCAAGATCAGCCGAGGGTGGATGCGCCCAGCATCCGCCAAGACCCACTTGCTCCTGAAGCCCTCAATCCTTTTCTCGGGGTTCGAAATGGCAATGGCGCCACCGTAGGCGATGAAGCTCGCGCACGCGGAAGTAGGACTGCGGGAGGTCCGGAGGTAGAAGTAGTATCGCAGCAAGGCCACTGAGGGCTGCACCCCTACATGAGCCTCACAGTAATAGGCGAAGATCGCCAGGAGAAGGACGGAGTTGGGGTAGAGATGCAGAGCCTGTAGCTTATAATGGCGGAGGACAGAGAAGAAGAACTTAGAGAAGGGAGGCACCAGGCCAGCAGCAATGGCGCTTACGAAGAACGGATAGAAGGTGCTCCCTTGACCCTCAGGGGTGGCGGAGCCGGCCTTGAACACCTTTGTAACGCCCCAAGACCGGAGCTTCAGATGCCTTCCAGGGTTTCCGGGTTTCTTCGTGTGTTTTGTTTGGTTCATCGCTTTCATCTTTGCATCATGTGCATTGCATCATGTCATCATGCCATCATGTCATTTCTTTTCTTAACTCAACTAAATAAATGGCATGGATCTTCGGTCCATTTAAATCGAGGGATATTCACTATGGTGATTACTCTTTAAAACTTATTCTCCCAATATTTTAGGGAGCTATATAAATTATATTCCCATTATGTGGAATTACCTTAACACAATTGCAAAAATCCCAAAGCCTTTTATTATTTCAACTCTTGGCCTCTAACTTTGCCACATGTCCTTTCATCATTTTCCGGAGCTCCACCTAATTTCTCAGCATTTTTGGGCACTTCGAAAAACCTATCCTAGCTTAAACCTTTTGAATTAAATTCAAAGGAATTTGAATTTAATCTTTCAAACTTGACCTTTTTCTATTTTCCCGGACCGTGAACATTTTTCTGAGTCCATGAAAACTATCCCCATGCCCAACTCTTTCTCTAACCTTTCTTTTCTTCCCTTTTTCTTTCTCTTTATTTTCTGTTTTGAAAAGAGAATTAGAAAAAGAGAGAGAGAGAAGGAGCCCAGCAGCCTGGGCCTCCCAACCTCCCGCGCCGGCCCAAGGCCAAGGCCCAGCCGCCCCCACCAATCCCTCCTAACCCTAGCCCGAACCCCCCTGCCCGATCCCCCACTCTCCCTCGCATCTCCCCAGCGCCGCCAGGAGCCCTGCGCTCGATTCCATCTCCCTTTTCCCTCCTGCAGCGCAGCCACCTCCTGCTCGATCTTCCTCTGCTCCCTTCTCCTCGCTGCGATTCTCCCGTGTGCCGCCCTGCCATGGTCGCGTCTTCCCCCGGCCAGCGCCGCCGCGCGCGCACACACACCCCGCAGCTAGCGCCAGGAGCTCGCCTCCTCTTCGCCATGGCCTCGAGCCCGATTCCCTCGCCCTTCTCCTCCTGTCGCCGGGCCTTCTCGCTGCATATCCGCTGCCCCAGGACAGCACCTCCGGCCTCCCCGTCCTCTCTTTCACCTTGCCTTGCCTCCTGCTCCCGCGTGCCTCGCGAACCGCATGTGTGGCCGCGTCCAACGCCTCCCGCTCCATCTGCCATGGCCTCCCTTCGCCAGTGCCGCGCCTCTGTCGCCCGACGAGCTTCGCCACCAGCTTCTCCGACGAGCCTCTGCCGCTCACCACCATCATCGTCTCCTTGCTGCCGCCGCCCCGAGGCCCCTTGTGATGTTTTGCGTTGGACCGTCAAGATCTGCAAGATCGACTACATGGACGCCAAGACCATACCAGGACCGCCAAGCATCTTCTCTGTGATTTTTTTTTGCCAAGTACCACAACGACGCGTCAAGTACCTCTACCGTCGTCTCCGGAAACGCCAAGTACCCCTACGCACGAAGACGCCAAGTCCGTTTCGGGATTCATCAAGTACCGCTTCAGATGGCTCGAACGTCTACGAAACATGTACCACTACCGTCCATCCGCGAAGACCCCGTGGACGTCAAGTCCCTTGTCGTGACTCCGAACATCTACGGAACATGAACAATTACTTCCTCTTCGAAACGTGAACCACTACCGTCGCGAGAACGACTACTTCCCCTCTGAACCGATTCACTTCAAAATGCACGCTTCGAAGGTATAACCCCGAGACGACCTTCCGAGAACGAATGTTGTGTGGTGTATGAGATGAACCGCGTGTTTGCACCGTTTGCGATTGTTCGTTGCGATGCTCCTCTTTTGTCATGCCACCATCTTGTGGGAACCCGGTATCCGGGATCACCCCACCTTCTATCGTACGTCACGCTCTCGTCACTTTTCCTTTTGCACCGTATCTCCATGAGCTATCGGAACCGATATGTTGCCGTGGCATCATTTTCGGTATCGTTGTCGTGGCACCCCTTTTGGTTCCGCCACGGTGACAAATGCTTCTTATTGCTCTTGCCAACTTCAATGAAAATTGCATAAACTTGAACATGTCATCCGCATCATGTTAACAACTTTAAGATGTTTAAAATTTGTTGTTGCATTAAAATTGCTGATGCATATGGGGACTTACCGGATTTGTTATTTGTTATATCCGGACCCATTTAAATTGTTTAGATGATATAGTTTTGTTATGCTTCACCTCTTGCCATGTTAACCAACATTTAAATTTGTTGAGTACCTAACCGGGAGAGAACTAAATAATTAATGTGGTGATCCGTCAATATGCAACTCTGTTGCATAATGAGCTCCACTTAATTTGTAGGATTGTTTGTGCTCTTTGCCATTCCATGCATATTTAAACCGGACATGCATCATACTTGGTTGTGCATCATGCCATGATTATGTGATGGTTGTTTACTATGTTGTGTGCTTCTTTTCCGGTGTTGCTTCTTCGGGTTGGTTCCGGTAACGTCGTGTTTGTGAGGACCCGTTCGTCTACGTCCATTTGTCTTCTTCATGGACTCGTTCTTCTTCCTTGCGGGATTTCAGGCAAGATGATCATACCCTCGAAATCACTACTATTTTTGCTTGCTTAGTTGCTCGCTCTTTTGCTATGCCTATGCTGCGATACCTACCACTTGCTTATCATGCCTCCTACTTTGTTGAACCAAGCCTCTAACCCACCTTGTCCTAGCAAACCGTTGTTTGGCTATGTTACCGCTTTGCTCAGCCCCTCTTATAGCGTTGTTAGTTGCAGGTGAAGATTGAAGTTTGTTCCTCATTGGAACATGGAGGTGTTGTTCCTTGTTGGAACATGTTTACTTGTTGGGATATCACAATATCTCTTATTTAATTAATGCATCTATATACTTGGTAAAGGGTGGAAGGCTCGGCCTTATGCCTGGTGTTTTGTTCCACTCGTGGCGCCCTACTTTCCGTCATATCGGTGTTATGTTCCCGGATTTTGCGTTCCTTACGCGGTTGGGTAATAATGGGAACCCCTTGACAGTTCGCCTTAAGTAAAGCTCCTCCAGCAATGCCCAACCTTGGTTTTACCATTTGCCTCACCACCACCTACTTTTCCCTTGGGAGTCGCTCTCTCGAGGGTCATCTTTATTTTAACCCCCCCGGGCCAGTGCTTGTCTAAGTGTTGGTCCGAAATGGGCAGCCTACGGGCCACCTCGGGGAAACTTGAGGACTGGTTTTACTCGTAGCTTGACCTATCCGGTGTTGCCCTGAGAACGAGATATGTGCAGCTCCCATCAGGATGTCGGCGCATCGGGCGGTGTTGCTGGTTTAGTTTTACCCTGTCGAAATGTCTTGTTGTACCGGGATACCGAGTCTGATCGGAACGTCTCGGGAGGAGGTCTATTCCTTCGTTGACCGTGAGAGCTTGTGATGGGCTAAGTTGGGACACCCCTGCAGGGATTTGAACTTTCGAAAGCCGTGCCCGCGGTTATGGGCAGATGGGAATTTGTTAACGTCCGATTGTAGAAAACGTAAACTTAACCTTAATTAAAATGAATCAATCGCGTGTGTAACCGTGATGGTCTCTTTCCGGCGGTGTCCGGGAAGTGAACGCGGTTGTTGGAGTTATGCTTGACGTAGGTTGTTATAGGATCACTTCTTGATCATACTTTCATCGACCGTGCTTTGCCTTCTCTTCTCGCTCTCATTTGCGTATGTTAGCCACCATATATGCTAGTCGCTTGCTGCAGCTCCACCTCATACCTTTTACCTTACCCATAAGCTTAAATAGTCTTGATCGCGAGGGTGCGAGATTGCTGAGTCCCCGTGGCTCACAGATACTTCCAAAACCAGCTTGCAGGTGCCGATGAGTCCGTGCAGATGACGCAACCAAGCTCAGGAGGAGCTCGATGAAGATCTTGTCCTTTGTGTTGTTTCGTTCTAGTTGATCAGTAGTGGAGCCCAGTTGGGGTCGATCGGGGACTTTTGTCGCATTTGGGGTTCTTCTTTTATTTTGGTTCCGTAGTCGGACCTTGATTGTGTTTGTATGATGTAAAGCTTTATTCATGTAATTGTGTGAAGTGGCGAGTGTAAGCCAACTATGTATCTCTTTCCCTTATGTATTACATGGGTTGTGTGAAGATTACCTCACTTGCGACATATGCCTTCAATGCGATTATGTCTCTAAGTCGTGCCTCGACACATGGGAGCTATAGTCGCATCGAGGGTGTTACAAGTTGGTATCAGAGCCTTCCCCGACCTTAGGAGCCCCATTGCTTGATCGTTTTTAGCAGCCGAGTTGTGTCTAGGAAAAAATGTTTTGAGTCATTTTGGAATTATATATCGGAGAGTTTAGGAATTCTTTTTACTTCCCAGTCTCCTCATCGCTCTGGTAAGGCATCCTGACGTACAGTTTTGACTTTTCTCTTCTCAAATTTCACTAAAAAAAATTTAGGTTCACGCGGGTATCTTAGAATCGTTCCAATGGTTTTATGACGAGAACATTGTCTTGGTGCCTCCTGTCAGGGGTTTTGTGGAAGTGTCCCGGGGAGTTGAGCTCTGAGGTGTTGTCGTCATAATTTTATCATTGCAATTCTGGAATACCTGAGTTTAGTACGCCGACATCGAAAATCTCTTTTATGAAGTTCGTTGGTGAGATAACCTCGACGCCACCCAGTACTGGGGCGGGAGTTCGGGAGTATTGCCATAACTTGTATAACGGATGCTTTTCGAAGGTTGAGGTAGATGATTTCCGAAGGTTTCTTGGTTATGTGTTGAAGGATGGATACAGCTGGATGTAGGATTTGCTAGTTTTGGGTGAGATATTATGCTTCCCCTGTATCCCCAACACCCGATTGCATAACCAGAAAATTTCGGGAGTTTCATAGGTGGGAATTCAAGTAGCTCTTAGGATATCTTTCCGACAGATGTATGATATGAAATTGGGGTTCGACGTCTAGTGGTCCGCCTATTCACGGTCGGTTTTACAGTGGTCTCGTTGTGTCTTAAAGAGTCCTTGGCTATGCCGACTCAGGGACGCTTCGTATGTCATGTGCACTGCCTTGTACATGATGGTGCTGTACGATCGAGCCCGTGTAGGCCCCACCACGAAAACTTCGGACGAAATCTCTATCATATGTTTGTTCCGGCTTATTCTGCAAGCCAACCCTTTGTTTTGTTTTGAGTTGTGGTATTTGAGTTGCTTCGAAGTCAAATGTGGATTCCATACCTTCCCCAAATGGTGTTCTCATACTGCGATGTGAATACCAATCCTTCTTGATCATCAATATTGTCTTGTCAATCATTTTCATCGGTGTGTTTCTCTTCAAGTGGATCCGACCATTTCAACTTCAGCACGTTCAAGTATCAGTTCTTCTCAACGTTGGTTGTTTTCATCCATCACAAGTTGCCTTTGCTTTTCCCACCCTCCCACCCTTGTTTCTTCAAGGACCCAGATTTCTTATTCAAGTATCCATTTTATTGACGGAAATCTCTCCATTCTTTCTTTCAATATTCTTATCCGGTGATTGAAGATACTAACGGAGCTTCAAGTTATCATTATTCGTTGTTTTTCTTCTCCGGTGGATTCAATTCAAACATTATTGATCATAACTTTTTCCTTGTTTGCAAATACCTTCTCATGCCGGTGCTCCTCATATTTTTTCTCTTCTCGCTATTCAATTGTTCCGGAGTGCTAAAGTTATCTCAGAAGATTTGTGTTTCCACTCTTAATCCGTTCAAGCTATTTTGAGGATGTTATCTCATTCAAGCCTTTTAATTCAACCGGTGCAATCTCTCTTCCAAGCAATTGTTCTACGGTGTTTCTTTTGAGTGGGCTCTAACCCACAGGTCTTTTCCCAAGATCTTACCTGACTCCTCTTATTTTCCCGGAGCTATCCTCAAATTTCCTTTCGAAGTTTGACGTAAGGATGAATAATCATCAGTCATATGCCTTTCTCCAAGATCTTTCAAATTCTTTCCATAGTTGGCTCAACCTCTTCTCTTTTGATTCTCCCGGAGTGTCTAAATAATTCATGGTGGTGTTTCTCGTTGTCATTCTCGGATTTTGAAGACCGAAAAAGAGTTTCTCTTTAATCTTGCGCCATCCTCTTCAAGATTCTTGGTTCTAATTCGAGGTCATCCTCTCATTGTTTTGATCGTGAGAATCTTTTTCACCCATCCGGAGTAATTCAAGAGTTCTTCTCAGTTTGATTCTCCGGAGGCCATCTTCTTAGAATTATTCATTCTCAGCTTTCAGCTCTTTTTCTCAAAATCTTACCGGTGTTTCGTGCAAATATCCTCTAATCAGTTCGGGATCTTTTCATTCTCATGTAATCTAGTTTCTCTCAACTATCCTCGTTCATTTCATAATTTTCCCGGTGTTCCTTGTCTTTTCTTTGTTCATTTTGATTCTTACGGTGGTTCGTTCAAGACTTCTCTTCCTCATCAATTGTTCGTTATTTCAATTCTACCAGTGGTTCGTTGAAGACCTTCTCAAGTTTACGCTATATCTATCTTAATCCCTTCTACGAGAATAAGTAGTATGCCAAATCCGTTGATTGTCATCAATTTAATTGGTGAAGGATAAGCATAATGTAATTCTTATTCTTGTTTCATCGAGTGAACTTAATTCCTTTTTCTGGAGTGGTTCATCATATCATATTCTCAGTTCGAGATGCTTTATCTTTTCTTTCCCGGAGTTCCAAGCTCTAATTATCATTCCAAAGATCTATCTAATCATTGCAAGGATTCACCTTGTGTTTTCAACTACACTTTCCTTCTGTTGGATCATTCTTTTATTACCGGAGTTCTTCATGAAGGTTCTACATGATGGTTCATCAAGGATTATTAATCCTTCTCGAAGTGTTCGTCAAGATTCCTTTCAGAGGAACTCAAGCATTCTTTATATTGCATTTTAAAGTGCAATTCTTTCAACTGTATCATTCGAGGTGGTATTATGTCATTCTTGATAATTCCCCTTCGTGCTTCGTGAGTCACAAGTTATCAAGAATGAGATATTTTAAATCCATCAATCTCTTCTTTGGAGTTATCTTGGGTTATATTTCACCTAAAGCCTTCCCTAAGGATTGTTGCTATCTATGGTGCTTATAAATGACCCAAGTTCTTCATTTATCCTCCCGGTGAAATAAGTTTCTCGTCTCCTTATTCATATCAATCCAATTCTTTTTCCCGTGAGTGGCAGGTTTTCATCTCTTGAATTGAGATGTATTCCACTAGACCATATCAAGCTTATTCTTTTCGTTGTGGGTTTTTTCAACAACTCCGTTCTAGCATTTGTTGTAACCGTGCTCTCTCGAGATATTGTTTCCCTTCGTTCCGGAGGCAATGTTTTGTAATGTCATCAAGTATCTTCTCATCTTACCATGTTCTTATTCAATTTCTTTCTTTTCAACCGGAGTGCTGCCCGAATTTGGTCTTCCTTGATCCCCTTCCTTAACCGGAGTGTTTTCTTGCCCTTCAACCTCAAGGTCTTCGCAATGTTCTTTGTCCCTCTTTTCTAACGGAGTGTTTTCGACCTTGTTCACCTTCGTTGTATTCTTTTCTTGAATTTGTGTAACCTTTTCAAGGTTCTTTGGTTTCACTCGTTTATCAAAGAAGCAATTTGTTTTACCTCTTCTCTTATCTCTTCCGTTGTCCCTCCGGTGCCATTCTAGATCTCGGGACGAGATCCTCTCGTAGTGGTGGAGTGTTGTAACGCCCCAAGACCGGAGCTTCAGATGCCTTCTAGGGTTTCCGGGTTTCTTCGTGTGTTTTGTTTGGTTCATCGCTTTCATCTTTGCATCATGTGCATTGCATCATGTCATCATGCCATCATGTCATTTCTTTTCTTAACTCAACTATATAAATGGCATGGATCTTCGGTCCATTTAAATCGAGGGATATTCACTATGGTGATTACTCTTTAAAACTTATTCTCCCAATATTTTAGGGAGCTATATAAATTATATTCCCATTATGTGGAATTACCTTAACACACTTGCAAAAATCCCAAAGCCTTTTATTATTTCAACTCTTGGCCTCTAACTTTTCCACATGTCCTTTCATCATTTTCTGGAGCTCCACCTAATTTCTCAACATTTTTGGGCACTTCGAAAAACCTATCCTAGCTCAAACCTTTTGAATTAAATTCAAAGGAATTTGAATTTAATCTTTCAAACTTGACCTTTTTCTATTTTCCCGGACCGTGAACATTTTTCTGAGTCCGTGAAAACTATCCCCGTGCCCAACTCTTTCTCTAACCTTTCTTTTCTTCCCTTTTTCTTTCTCTTTATTTTCTGTTTTGAAAAGAGAATTAGAAAAAGAGAGAGAGAAGGAGCCCAGCAGCCTGGGCCTCCCAACCTCCCGCGCCGGCCCAAGGCCAAGGCCCAGCCGCCCCCACCAATCCCTCCTAACCCTAGCCCGAACCCCCCTGCCCGATCCCCCACTCTCCCTCGCATCTCCCCAGCGCCGCCAGGAGCCCTGCGCTCGATTCCATCTCCCTTTTTCCTCCCGCAGCGTAGCCACCTCCTGCTCGATCTTCCTCTGCTCCCTTCTCCTCGCTGTGATTCTCCCGTGTGCCGCCCTACCATGGCCGCGTCTTCCCCCAGCCAGCACCGCCGCGCGCACACACACACCCCGCAGCTAGCGCGAGGAGCTCGCCTCCTCTTCGCCATAGCCTCGAGCCCGATTCCCTCGCCCTTCTCCTCCTGTCGCTGGGCCTTCTCGCTGCATATCCGCCGCCCCAAGACAGCACCTCCGGCCTCCCCGTCCTCTGTTTCACCTTGCCTCGCCTCCTGCTCCCGCGTGCCTCGCGAACCGCATGTGTGGCCGCGTCCAACGCCTCCCGCTCCATCTGCCATGGCCTCCCTTCGCCAGTGCCGCGCCTCTGTCGCCTGACGAGCTTCGCCACCAGCTTCTCCGGCGAGCCTCTTCCGCTCACCACCATCATCGTCTCCTTGCTGCCGCCACCTCGAGGCCCCTTGTGATGTTTTGCGTTGGACCGTCAAGATCTGCAAGATCGACTACATGGACGCCAAGACCATACCAGGACCGCCAAGCATCTTCTCTGTGATTGTTTTTGCCAAGTACCACAACGACGCGTCAAGTACCTCTACCGTCGTCTCCGGAAACGCCAAGTACCCCTACGCACGAAGACGCCAAGTCCGTTTCGGGATTCATCAAGTACCGCTTCAGATGGCTCGAACGTCTACGAAACGTGTACCACTACCGTCCACCCGCGAAGACCCCGTGGACGTCAAGTCCCTTGTCGTGACCATGAACATCTACGGAACATGAACAATTACTTCCTCTTCGAAACGTGAACCACTACCGTCGCGAGAACGACTACTTCCCCTCCGAACCAATTCACTTCGAAATGCACGCTTCGAAGGTATAACCCCGAGACGACCTTCCGAGAACGAATGTTGTGTGGTGTATGAGATGAACCGCGTGTTTGCACCGTTTGCGATTGTTCGTTGCGATGCTCCTCTTTTGTCATGCCACCATCTTGTGGGAACCCGGTATCCGGGATCACCCCACCTTCTATCATACGTCACGCTCTCGTCACTTTTCCTTTTGCACCGGTATCTCCATGAGCTATCGGAACCGATATGTTGCCGTGGCATCATTTTCGGTATCGTTGTCGTGGCACCCCTTTTGGTTCCGCCACGGTGACAAATGCTTCTTATTGCTCTTGCCAACTTCAATGAAAATTGCATAAACTTGAACATGTCATCCGCATCATGTTAACAACTTTAAGATGTTTAAAATTTGTTGTTGCATTAAAATTGCTGATGCATATGGGGACTTACCGGATTTGTTATTTGTTATATCCGGACCCATTTAAATTGTTTAGATGATATAGTTTTGTTATGCTTCACCTCTTGCCATGTTAACCAACATTTAAATTTGTTGAGTACCTAACCGGGAGAGAACTAAATAATTAATGTGGTGATCCGTCAATATGCAACTCTTGCATAATGAGCTCCACTTAATTGGTAGGATTGTTTGTGCTCTTTGCCATGCCATGCATATTTAACCGGACATTGCATCATACTGGTTGTGCATCATGCCATATTATGTGATGATTGTTTGCTTCTTTCCGGTGTTGCTTCTTCGGGTTGGTTTCCGGTAACGTCGTGTTGTGAGGACCCGTTCGACTACGTCCATTTGTCTTCTTCATGGACTCGTTCTTCTTCCTTGCGGGATTTCAGGCAAGATGACCATACCCTCGAAATCACTTCTATCTTTGCTTGCTATTGCTCGCTCTTTTGCTATGCCTATGCTGCGATACCTAGCACTTGCTTATCATGCCTCCCATATTGTTGAACCAAGCCTCTAACCCACCTTGTCCTAGCAAACCGTTGTTTGGCTATGTTACCGCTTTGCTCAGCCTCTTATAGCGTTGTTAGTTGCAGGTGAAGATTGAAGTTTGTTCTTGTTGGAACATGGATGTTGTTTTGGAACATGTTTTTGTTGGGATATCACAATATCTCTTATTTAATTAATGCATCTATATACTTGGTAAAGGGTGGAAGGCTCGGCCTTATGCCTGGTGTTTTGTTCCACTCTTGCCGCCCTAGTTTCCGTCATATCGGTGTTATGTTCCGGATTTTGCGTTCCTTACGCGGTTGGGTATAATGGGAACCCCTTGACAGTTCGCCTTAAGTAAAGCTCCTCCAGCAATGCCCAACCTTGGTTTTACCATTTGCCTCACCACCACCTACTTTTCCCTTGGGAGTCGCTCTCTCGAGGGTCATCTTTATTTTAACCCCCCCGGGCCAGTGCTTGTCTAAGTGTTGGTCCGAAATGGCAGCCTGGCGGGGCCACCTCGGGGAAACTTGAGGGCTGGTTTTACTCGTAGGATGTCTATCCGGTGTTGCCCTGAGAACGAGATATGTGCAGCTCATCAGGATGTCGGCGCATCGGGCGGTGTTGCTGGTTTAGTTTTACCCTGTCAAAATGTCTTGTTGTACCGGGATACCGAGTCTGATCGGAATGTCTCGGGAGGAGGTCTATTCCTTCGTTGACCGTGAGAGCTTGTGATGGGCTAAGTTGGGACACCCCTGCAGGGATTTGAACTTTCGAAAGCCGTGCCCGCGGTTATGGGCAGATGGGAATTTGTTAACGTCCGGTTGTAGAAAACCTGAACTTGACCTTAATTAAAATGAATCAACGTGTGTAACCGTGATGGTCTCTTTCCGGCGGAGTCCGGGAAGTGAACACGGTTGTTGGAGTTATGCTTGACGTAGGTTGTTAGGATCACTTCTTGATCATACTTTCTCGACCGTGCTTTGCCTTCTCTTCTGCTCTCATTTGCGTATGTTAGCCACCATATATGCTAGTCGCTTGCTGCAGCTCCACCTCATACTTTACCTTACCCATAAGCTTAAATAGTCTTGATCGCGAGGGTGCGAGATTGCTGAGTCCCTGTGGCTCACAGATACTTCCAAAACCAGCTTGCAGGTGCCGATGAGTCCGTGCAGATGACGCAACCAAGCTCAGGAGGAGCTCGATGAAGATCTTGTCCTTTGTGTTTTCGTTCTAGTTGATCAGTAGTGGAGCCCAGTTGGGGTCGATCGGGGACCTTGTCGCATTTGGGGTTCTTCTTTTATTTTGGTTCCGTAGTCGGACCTTGATTGTATATGATGTAATGCTTTATTCATGTATTGTGTGAAGTGGCGAGTGTAAGCCAACTATGTATCTCTTTCCCTTATGTATTACATGGGTTGTGTGAAGATTACCTCACTTGCGACATTGCTTTCAATGCGGTTATGCCTCTAAGTCATGCTTCGACACGTGGGAGATATAGCCGCATCGAGGGCGTTACAACCTACGGCTGGGGACTGATGAGGCGCCATGACTTCCTAGGTCACGCGGTCGGAGTGGATCTGGAAATTTTGGAGGAAGGAAGGAGAGGCGCAAGAAAGGGGATCTGAGCAGCAACCGGAGAAAGCAAAAAGCAAAGCCTAGGCGGATGCCGCTCCTTTATCAACTCGCGCGGTTGCTAAGGCGCTCATGTCCAATCAACCGCCACGCGGCACCCAAGACCGCAGGCTGTTAGGGCCCGCGGCGCTTTGCACTTACCCTTCCGCCTCCCTGCACGGCCAAGTCCGGGCGCGCCTTGGGCCCGGGGGCTACTGTCGGCGTTCTGGGAACGGGGGTCCCCAGACTTGCCTGCCTGCGGCCTGTGGCGTGGCTCAAAGGGGGCCCAGCACGGCCCATCTTCATCAACACAGACCAAAGACCCTCGCGAGGGGCCAAGCCTCGCGGGGCGGACGACACGGAGCTTCCTCAGGCACGGCCTCACCAGGCTGGCTCGCGAGGAGGCGGAGAGATCAAGGCGGGGTACCTCACGAGGTGCCCGTGACGCAAGCCATGACGACCAAGGGCGCCAGGCGGGCGCCAGCCCACGCAGTGTCCTCCTTTCCCCTTTGGTGCAAAGGGGGCAAGCGCAGCCGCGGAGTACCGAGGCATCAGGCAAAGGTTGCCATTTTGGTGCAACAAGACCAAGACCAGGAGGTCATCGTGGAGCCCAAGACGGCGTCACCACCAGAGCTTTGTGCAGGTGAGGACCAACTTTAGTCAGGATAAGTGTACTAGATGTTCCCCTTCAAAATGGCCAATTGTTGGTGCCCTTCCCGCTCAATATTTGGGAAGAGGCCCAGGGCCTTTGCATATAAATAGAATCGGCCAACCCAGAAACTAGCTGGGGTCGCAATCGAGAAGAGAGAGAGAGAAGGGTGACTGAACTCCTCCTAGCAGTTCATCCCCACAGCCAAGAACAGACCCTCGCGAGGCTGTTCTTCCTTGTATTGCTCACCATCATCAGCCCAAGAGGCAATCCACCACACCACACACTTGACTAGGGTATTACACCACAACGGTAGCCCGAACCAGTATAAACCCTGTGTCTCTTGTGTTGTTCTTTCCATAGCTTAGATCTTAGCGAGGCGGAGGGGTGCAGGTAGGTAGGAGGCGAAATCTCCACGCGCACCCCAGTGTTCGAACCTCAAGGGTCTGCCGGAACCCGAAATCCGACAGTACCCTACCGAAACCATCAGGCTTGTTGTGAGAGAAGCTCTAGTTTGCGAGAAGCTTATACCCACACCTGCCCCAAATGGGATGATATTTTTACCACGGCATGTCGCTTCCGTTCGATTATATCATGTCAAGTTTCATGAATTCCAGGTGAGTTTTTGATTTACTAGAATTTCAAAACCATGTATCTCAATGTTAGCTACCGAGCACAGTGTCAATGTGTTTGACATTGTAAGTGCATCTAGTGCCCCTTAGTGATTTTGGTGTATTGAAGACTTATAGGTTAAGGGACTAATGTGTTTATGAGTGTACACAGGTCTATAAGTCTATGAGGAGTTTGATATTTACAGAGAAAGTCGACCCCTAAAAATGAAGTTCTTCATCTGAAGACTTTGGTATTCTGAAGACTTCCTGAAGACTTTGAAAGTGAAGAAATTGGTGTGACCTTCAAGACTTGGTATTCATTCAAGGAACATGAAGCGTGAAGACTTTTGTTTTCGTAGTTTCATTTTCTCTTTCTTGAGTCATAGGAAACACCATACTGTTAAAGGGGGTTGAGGAAATACTAAGGAAAATTTACATGTGATGCTCAACTCAAAATCCTACACCTACCAATCCCTTCGAGTGAAGCCATTGGAAATCTCATACAGTCCAGTCACATTCTTCAGTGACAGAGACGAAGTTCTTCTGGTCTCTGAGGAATTTGTTCTGACTGAGGAGTTAGGAATTCGCTAGTGCGGATTTCCTACACAGTGAGGAACATGATAGCCCTGAGGATTTTGCTACTCAAAATTCCGACCGTTGCTGTGCTATGCGCCAGCTGTCCCAAAATATCTATCCACCTAACGGTCATATCATTGAAGGGCATTTATGTCTTATCATGTCGGGCTGCTCTCTAGGCTATAAATAGCCGCCCCCTACAACCACTAGCTGGTTGGCTGCTCCGAGAGAAACTGACACTTGTCATTTGAGAGCAACCCATCCTCCAAGGACATTGAGCGAAAATCATCGAGTGAGGAAAAACCCAAAACCCAAACACCTACAAACCCCAAGTGATTGAGCATCACTGAAGAGATTGATCCTGTGTGGATCCGACGCTTGTTACCTTTGAAGACTGTGCTTCTTCCAGACGGTTAGGCGTCATGGTCTAGAGCATCCAAGAGGAATTGTGGATCGCCGAGTGACCAAGTTTGTGAAGGTTTGGAAGTCGCTTGAAGACTTACCACGAGTGATTGTGCGAGGTCTGTGTGACCTTAGCTCAAGGAGAATACGGTGAGTACTGGGTGTCCTGAGCTGCGTGTTCAGGACTGGGTGTCCGGGACTGGGTGTCCGGGACTGTGTGTCCTCGAGTTTAAATACGCAGCCGCTCCAACCAGACGTATAACTGAGACAGCAGTTGGAACTGGTCTACCAAATCATTGTCTTCACCAAGCTTACTGGTTCTATTTCCTCAACTCCTTCATTTCCTCATAACTGTGTTGTGAGTTTGTTCATATCTGTGCTTAAAGACTTTGACTGAAGACTTTCTCAATTTCCTCAGTTCAATTTCTTCAGTCAGTTTGTCTTCATCCTGTGTTATCTTGTGCTCACGCTACCTGTACTCTGTGCCTGCTTTCATTTCATCATGATGACCATGCTTGTATTCTGTTATGTTTGCTTTTGATTACTTATTCTGCTGCTAGTAGTTCTTCGCTAAGGAATTTCCTCATCGGCAAATTCCTCAATGAAGAATTTCATAAAAATTGCCTATTCACCCCCCCTCTAGTCAATATAACGCACTTTCAATTGGTATCAGAGCAAGGTACTCCCTTGTTCTATGTGATTTTGGTTTAACCGCCTAGAGTTTTAGTTATGTCGATCGCAGGTATGACGAAAGTGACATGCCCCATCTTTGACGGTCATGAGTATCCCAAGTGGAAGGCCATGATGAAGAAACGCCTCATGGCGATGAACAGCGAGCTGTGGACCGTCACTGAGATTGGTCTGACCGATCTGTGCAAGATGGCGGAAGCTGATGACATTTGCAAGTACACTCTTCTCAACCTCACGGCGAAGGATGTCATCTGCTCCAGTCTGTCACAAAATCAGTTCAGGAATATCATGCATCTCGATCATGCGAAGCTCATCTAAGACCGTCTCTCTGAGGTCTATGAAGGTCATCGAACCTGTCATGATCCTTGGTTTGAGGACTTCAAGGAATCTCTCAAAGCGATGACATTCGAACCAGAATCATCATCTTCTGCATCATGCCTTATGGCAAAAGATGCTGAGGTAACTGAATGCTACCTATCCGAGTCTAGTGATGATGGATCTGGTGATGAATTTGGACCCAGCTATGTCAAACTTGCTTCCCTTGCCACTAAACAACAAAGAGCTTTGGAAAAAGTTCACTATATGCTAAACAAGAGCAATGATATGTTGGGTGAAGAAATGGATCAGTCAAAAGCTTTGGCTGAAAGTCTTCAGAGACTTCATACTAAGTATGACACCCTTCACGATCAACATAACACTCTCTTATCTGATCATGATAAGCTTTCTTATGAATTTTGTTCAAAGAAAGCAAGACCTTGAGAAGCTAAGAGTGAGTTATGAAGATCTTCAGAAGGAGCGCAATTCATTACTTGCTCAACAAATCAGCGCTTCTCAGGAAGAATTTGTTCCTCCATGTTTGAAGTGCATTGAACGTGAATCTGCTAATTCTTCACCTGAATGTTCAAATGCTGCTAATGTTTCAAATTCTTCACATGCCTCTGCTATCACTAATTCCTCATCTGAGGACATTGCTAGTATTACTGACGATGCAGGGCTGAAGGAATTGTACATGACAGGCATGTACAAAAGCCTCAAAGGGCATCAGACTCTTTGTGATGTGCTTAAAAAGAAGATCCTCAACAGGAACCCTAGGAAAGAGGGTATTGGCTTTGAGAGGAAACTCAACGCTGATGGTACATATTGGAAGCCTGAGCAGTACCCCAAAACTACATGGGTTGCTGCAAAGGGACCTCATGTTGATCCATCTAACCTATCTGGATATGCATGTGAATCTCCTCATTCTGATGATGAGTCATTTGACTCCAACTACAAACTATTCAAAAATCAGAATGGTGAAGTATTTGCTAGATATGTTGGCACTAACTGCAGGAACGGTCCCCATATGAAGAAAATCTGGGTTCCCAAAAGATGCCTTGAAAATCTACAGGTGAATGTCATCATGACGCCACCTATGAAGATTAGGAAACCCAGATCAAATTCTTCATATGGATCCAAGTCCTCATACGGACCAAACTCCTCACATCGATCAAATTCCTCAAAAGGATCAAAGTCCTCATATGAACATCATCGTGCTAACCCGTCTGTTTCGCAGGGAAGATCTAAGGATTATGGATATGTGCATTACTCTTCAAATTATTATGTCCATAAGTCCTCGAAGAATTTCTCTGCTTACTCTTATGCTTATTCTAACCCCTCTTATGTGAAACGAAATGGACTGGCTTCTATGCCATCCTTCTCGTATGGAGCTCGCAGAATGATGAACTCTTTGCCACCCCTTCAGATGTGGGTGGTGAAGAAAAAGAACTAATCTCTTCTGCAGGGCCAAGTCTCCAGACGTACGTAATCATCTGAAGAATTTGCTGGAGACCTGAGTATGCCTAATAGGACGCATGCTAATCATGAAGAAATGAACTTTCATTTCTTACGTCCTCACACTGCTTTATCTGTTCTGTTGCTTGATGAAATTGATCTGATGAATTGATGTCATATTCTGCACTGATGAAGTATATGAATTTGTAAGCTGCTCTAATTCATCTGCAGGATGATCAACCCAAAGCCAGTGAGTTGGTCCTCGATAGTGGATGTACAAATCACATGACTGGAGACAAGAATCTATTGATGGATCCTCCATTATCTCTGTCGCATCTGAAGCATATCATCTTTGCTGACAAAGGCAAAAGTCAGGTATTGGGTCTAGGCAAGGTTATGATCACAAAGGATCAACACATGGACAAAGTCATGCTTTTTGAGTCCTTAGGATACAACCTTATGTCTGTCTCAATGCTTTGTGATCTTGATATGGTTGTTGTCTTTGGCAAGTACCGTTGTGTTGTGGTTATGGAAGCTGACAATTCCAAAGTCTTCGAAGGCTTTAGGAGAGGATACTTGTATATTGTTGATTTCTCTACAGGACCACAACCAGCCATGTGTCTACTTGCAAAATCTTCAGAAGGCTGGCTCAGGCATCGACGACTTGGTCATGCAGGCATGAGGAATTTGCACATGCTTGCGAAGAAGAAGCCTATCATAGGCATCGAGAATGTCAAATTCCTCAAGGGTCACCAATGCGGAGCCTGTGAAGCTGGGAAGATGACAAAGGCCAAGCATCCAGCGAAGACTATCATGACCACCACTCGCCCATTTGAATTGCTTCACATGGATCTCTTTGGTCCTAATCATTATTCTGCTATTTCAAATGAAGCATATCAATATGGCTTTGTTATTGTTGATGATTACTCTCGTTACACATGGGTACACCTTGTTACTTACAAACATGAAGTGCAGGAAGTCTTCAAACGATTTTCCTCGAGGGCTTCAACCAACTTTGGTGTGAAGATCAAGCACATTAGAAGTGACAATGGCACTGAGTTCAAGAATTCTGGTCTCAATGACTATCTTGATGAACTTGGTATTACTCATGAGTTATCTGCTCCTTATACTCCTCAGCAGAACGGCGTCGTGGAGCGCAAGAACAGGACTCTTGTTGAGATGGCTCGCACTATGCTTGATGAATACAAAACGCCTCGTCGTTTCTGGACTGAGGCAATTGATACTACATGCCACATCATCAACAGAGTGTATCTTCGCAAATTCTTCAAGAAGACTGCCTATGAACTCCTCACTGATAAGAAACCCAATGTAAGTTATTTCAAAGTCTTTGGTGCTAAATGTTGGATTAGAGATCCTCATCACAACTCAAAATTTGCACCAAAAGGACATGAAGGTTTTATGCTTGGTTACGGAAAGGACTCACACACCTACAGAGTCTTCAACAACGTTCTTCTCAAGGTTGTTGAAACTGTATATGTGTGGTTCGATGAAACTAATGGCTCACAAAGAGAGCACCTACCTACTGTGATAGATGAACCAGCACCTGAGGAAACTATCAAGTTCAAGGCTACTGAGGATGTCATTCCCACTGAAGAATCTGCTGAAGAATTCATTCTAGAACATGAAGAACATCGAGCTAATGCACCTGAAGAAAATGGTGCTGAAGAAAATGTTAATCAAATTCTTCAACGACAACCAGCTCATCCTCGCATTACAAAAGAAGTGCAAGTTGAAAAGATCATCAATGACATCAAAGCGCCAGGTCCTCTCACACGCTCAAAAGCTTCACATTTATCTAACTTTTGTGGGCACTATGCTTTTGTCTCTATTACAGAGCCCACTAAGGTAGATGAAGCATTTCTGGAGCCTGAGTGGATTTAGGCCATGCAAGAAGAATTACATCAGTTCGAGCTCAACAATGTCTGGGAACTGGTCAAACGTCCAGATCCTCGCAAGCACAATATAATTGGCACAAAGTGGATCTACCGCAACGAGCAAGATGAAAACGGCCTTGTGGTAAGGAATAAGGAACGACATGTAGCTCAAGGCTACACACAGGTTGAAGGAATTGATTTCGATGAAACTTTTGCACCTGTTGCTAGACTTGTGGCTATTCGCATATTACTTGCTTATGCTAACCATCATGATATCACTTTATATCAAATGGATGTGAAAAGTGCATTCCTCAATGGTAAGCTTGAGGAAGGAGTATATGTTGCTCAACCCCCAGGTTTTGAAGATCCAAAGAATCCTGACAAAGTCTTCAGACTCAACAAGGCCCTCTATGGTCTCAAGAAGGCCCCACGGGCGTGGTATGATACCTTGAAGGAATTCCTCATGATGAAAGGCTTCAAACCCGGTTCACTCGACCCTACTCTTTTCACTAAATCTTATGATGGTGAATTGTTTGTGTGCCAAATATATGTTGATGATATTATCTTTGGCTGTACTGACCAACGTTATAGTGATGAATTTGCCTATATGATGAGTGAAGAATATCAAATGTCTATGATGGGAGAGTTGAAATTCTTCTTAGGTCTTCAAATTCGTCAAAAACGCAATGGCATATTCATATCTCAGGAGAAATACCTCAAGGATGTACTGAGGAAATTCGGCATGCAAGATTGCAAAGGCGTCAAAATTCCTATGCCCACAAATGGCCATCTGTGCATTGATGAAAATGGTATTGACTTCGATCATAAGGTATACCGCTCCATGATTGGTTCTTTATTGTACTTATGTGCATCTAGGCCAGATATAATGCTTAGTGTTTGCATGTGTGCCCGATTTCAAGCTACACCGAAGGAATCACACCATAAGGCTATGAAGCATATTCTTCGATATCTAGCTCACACACCAACACTTGGATTATGGTACCCCAAGGGCTCGACTTTTGATCTCATTGGATATTCTGACTCTGACTATGCTGGTGATCGTGTGGACCGCAAGTCAACATCTGGTACATGTCATTTCCTCGGACGATCCTTGGTCTGTTGGTCCTCGAAGAAACAGAACTGTGTATCACTATCTACTGCTGAAGCTGAGTACATTGCCGCTGGTTCTTGCTGTGCTCAATTACTATGGATGAAGCAAACTCTCAAGGACTACGGCGTCAACATGAAGAATGTGCCTCTCTTCTGTGACAATGAGAGTGCCATCAAGATTTCTCACAACCCAGTTCAGCACTCGAAGACAAAGCACATTCAGATTCATCATCATTTTCTTCGTGATCATGTGTTGAAGGGTGACATTTCTATTGAGCATGTGAAGACTGAAGAACACCTAGCCGATATCTTCACAAAGCCCTTGGATGAGAAGAGATTTAGCAAGTTGCGATGTGAGCTAAATATCCTAGAATCTTCGAATGTTCTTTGAAAAGGACACTCATCCTAACACTCATGCAAAATTGATGACTTAGATGTGCAACACATGAAGAAACGTTTTTCTTCAATCAATGAAGAATAACACTCTTAGTGTGACGAAATTAACGAAGAATTTGATTCTCAGAACCCTACGATAATTGTACGCGGTGTCTGAAATAATCATTCTTATACGGTGGGTCACACCACCACCAAAAGTTGAAATTCCTCAGTTGTTCATATTCTTCGACTTTGCATTGTCTTCACTGTTTCCGTCGTTTTTCTTCATTAGCTATATATATATATATGAGTTTATGTCCTCTACATTATTCACTTATTGCTAATTCTTCAAGTTGGTTTTTCTGCTAAGTGAATGTGATCGGACCCTTCCCCCTCTATGCTATACTCAACCCAATCTATTCACAAATTCTTCATGTGCGTTCTATTTGAAACTCGTTCAAAATCTTTACTGTGTCCTTGTCAGCTGAAGAAATTGCAAACGGAACTTTAAAACCTATCTTATCTAAATTTTCGGCGTTGCCGCTCAAACCGTTCCGCATCCCATGATATACTTATCCACTCACCCACGATCGAACATGATCTCCACTTCTCACTACGTGGGTGACACATGTCATGCGAATGAGAAGGGTCAGGGGCACGTTCGTCCAATTTCTTCGGGCGAGCAGTTTTTCACCGTGGCTATAAATACCCCTCCTTCCCTTCCTCACTTCTTTTACTCCACTCGACCTCTCTCCAGCTCGAGATTCTCAAACCCTAGCGCCGCCACTACTTCATCGCCACCGGTGAGGAAGAGCTTCACTGCCTCGACCTCGTCGCCGACGTACTCGCGCCGACTGCGGAAATCTTCACTCCGCCGCCGCCGTAGCCGTCTTCCTCTGTCGAGTTAGGGCGTGGAAGATCTACACAGACGAACTTCATCTCTACACCTCACTGTTCGTCGTGTTCTTCGTCCAGGGTAATTAAAAGTTACTTTTACTGCCCTCGTTGATTCGAATGATTATCTTCAAAATCTTCAAAGGTGTTTTTCTTCATAGCTTCACACACTAAACACCTCACAAGTCATCTGTTCTTGATTCGTTTCTCTAAGCATCATTTTTCTTCAAGATTCCTCAATTGTGTGGATCTTCGATCTATACAACTCTGGAACCTAAGACAAAGAACGCTTCGCGAAATTCTTCAAGACTCATCTGGTCAAATTCCTCAAACTTGTTGTTTTTGAAAAACCTTTTGAGAACGCATATGACCTCTCCAAATTCCTCACAATTATACTCTGTTCACAGGTACTCATGTCAGTTGTTGAATCACTAGGTTCTCATCAACTTAACTCATTTGCAGCGTTCCTCGAAGAAAAGTTGCATACTTCTTTAGAGAATTCGATTGTTCAAATTCCTCAACTGAAGAAAATGGCTGATGGTAAAAGGCCACAAAAAGGAGGAAAGAAGCCTGAGGTCATGACTGCCTTTGAAATCCCTGAGGACATATAAAAAGATTACTGCACTCCTGATGAGGCCAAGTTTAGAAAAGAGGACAAAAATCAGCGCAAGGTGCGCATACAGAGGATAGAAAGGAGATGGGCAAGAGAATGGAGGGAGTACAGGTATGTAACTCCAAAGTACATGAAGAAATTCGCACTAAATCCTCCATGCCCAAGAGCTCCATTGGCACCTGGCCAAATAGCTGATCCCACCAGCCTCAAGCGCGGTGAGGACTATCCTGATGAATGGTCCAAGCACCAAGCCAAGTTGGCTAAGCAAGACAGAGAAGCACTGAGGAAATTCAATGAGGCCTCTGTTGCTGCTGCTGCTGCCTCTGCTGAGGCCTCTACTGTCAAGCCGAAGAAGGCTATGTCAAAGAAGCCTGCGCGCAAGCCAAGTGCTTCACTAACAATGCCCTCAAGGCCAAGCTCATCAGCAATGCCCTCACGGCCAGAATCCTCAAAGTCCTCATGGCCAATTCATCATGTTGCTCCTCTTCCACAAAAGTCCTCAGCTCCTCCACCAAAGTCTTCGGTAGCTCCGACTCAATCCTCAGCACCTATGCATCTCGCCTCATGCCAAAGGACTGCAGGCATCTCCATTGCCTTAGGTGTCTCAGCTAGTTCCTCAGTCGCACCAAGTTCCTCAGCTGGCCCCTCACTGCTGAAGACAAAGTCAACTGCTGGACGCGGTCCTCGACCAAGTCCTAAGAAGAAGCAAGTCGCTTTCCAAGTGCCGTCTGAAGAAGACGAAGCTGATGATGATCAACTTGCAGAAATCATTAGAGATAGGCAAGTCAGGGCCGCTAGAGCCAAGGGAACAGAGGTGCCACTGCTTTTGGATCCCAAGTTGATCCTCGAATACATTGATGTTTAGCACAAGGACCCCAACACTCCCATGTCTGACTTCAAGCTGACTCCTGGCCAAAGTCACATGCTGACCCACTTCATTCAAGAAGAGAAGTGGAAATTTGAGAAGGCCAGGCAGATCAAGAAAGCGCAGTACAAGAAACTCAGTGACAACTGAAGAACTTGTCACTATGATAACTGAAGAACTTGTCACTATTCAAGCTGAGATCAAGAAACTCAGTGATGAGTTGGACGCATATCGCGCTATCTGAAGAAAAACGTTGTCTCTATGACAACTGAAGAACTTGTCACTATTCAAGTTGAGATCGAGAAACTCAGTGATGACTTTGACGCATATTGCGCTGATTGGCTTGGAGCCAAGGTTCGTTTTGTGAAACTTGCGGATAACTTCACTTCAAATGTTGCTGCCCCAATGCAACAGGAAGTTCCTCAGGCTGAAGCATCCGCTCAGCCGACTGAAGAACATGCCAGCACCGCTGATGAAAATCAGGCTGCTGAAGAAAATGTGAGTTCCAGGGCTGATGACTGCATTCCAGCCGCTGAAGAAATTGCCAGGGCATCCACTAGTGGTGCGTGATACGTCTCCAACGTATCTATAATTTTTGATTGCTCCATGCTATATTATCTACTGTTTTGGGCAATATTGGGCTTTATTTTCCACTTTTATGTTATTTTTGGGACTAACCTATTAACCGGAGGCCCAGCCTAGATTTGTTGTTTTATGCCTGTTTAAGTGTTTCGAAGAAAAGGAATATCAAACGAAGTCGAAACAGAACGAAATCAACTGGAGAAGTTATTTTTGGAAGGAAAGCAACCCAGGGAACTTGGAGTCCATGTCAGGGGAGACACGGACTGCCCACGAGGGTGGGGGCGCGCCCACCCCCCTAGGGTGCGCCCCCTGCCTCGTGGGCCCCCCGTGGCTCCTCCGACGTACTTCCTGCACCCATATATATCGTCGTACCCTAAAACTTCCAGAACGGAGATTAGATCGGGAGTTCCACCACCAGAAGCCTCCATAGCCACCGAAAACCAATCTAGACCCATTCCGGCACCCTGCCGGAGGGGGCAATCCCTCTCCGGTGGCCATCTTCATCATCCCGGTGCTCTCCATGACAAGGAGGGAGTAGTTCTCCCTCGGGGCTGAGGGTATGTACCAATAGCTATGTGTTTGATCTCTCTCTCTCTCGTGTTCTTGAGATGATACGATCTTGATGTATCGCGAGCTTTGCTATTATATTTGGATCCTATGATGTTTCTTCCCTCCTCTACTCTCTTGTAATGAATTGAGTTTCCCCTTTGAAGTAATCTTATCGTATTGAGTCTTTAAAGATTTGAGAACACTTGATGTATGTCTTGCCGTGGATATCTGTGGTGACAATGGGATATCACGTGATTCACTTGATGTATGTTTTGGTGATCAACTTGCGGGTTCCTCCCATGAACCTATGCATAGGGGTTGGCACACGTTTTCGTCGTGATTCTCCGATAGAACTTTGGGGCACTCTTTGAGGTCCTTTGTGTTGGTTGAATAGATGAATCTGAGATTGTGTGATGCATATCGTATAATCATACCCACGGATACTTGAGGTGACATTGGAGTACCTAGGTGACATTAGGGTTTTGGTTGATTTGTGTCTTAAGGTGTTATTCTAGTACGATCTCTAGGGCTGTTTGTGACACTTATAGGAATAGCCCAACGGATTGATTGGAAAGAATAACTTTGAGGTGGTTTCGCACCCTACCATAATCTCTTTGTTCGTTCTCCGCTATTAGTGACTTTGGAGTGACTCTTTGTTGCATGTTGAGGGATAGTTATGTGATCCAATTATGTTAGTATTGTTGAGGGAACATACACTAGCGAAAGTATGAACCCTAGGCCTTATTTACTATCATTGCAATACCATTTACGCTCACTTTTATCATTAGTTACCTTGCTGTTTTTATAATTTCAGATTACAAATACCTTTATGTACTATCCATATTGCACTTGTATCACCATCTCTTCCCTGAACTAGTGCACCTATACAATTTACCATTGTATTGGGTGTGTTGGGGACACAAGAGACTCTTTGTTATTTGGTTGCAGGGTTGCTTGAGAGAGACCATCTTCATCCTATGCCTCCTATGGATTGATAAACCTTAGGTCATCCACTTGAGGGAAATTTTCTACTGTCCTACAAACCTCTGCACTTGGAGGCCCAACAACATCTACAAGAAGAAGATTGTGTAGTAGACATCAAGCTCTTTTCTGGCGCCGTTGCCGGGGAGGTTAGCGCTTGAAGGTATATCTTTAGATCTTGCAATCGAGTTTTTTAGTTTCTTGTTTTATCACTAGTTTAGTCAATAAAAGAAAACTATAAAAAATGGAATTGAGTTTGTATCATACGCTTCATCTTTTTAATATCTTTCGTGAGTATGATGGAAAGGATAATTGTGCTCAAGTGCTAGAAGAAGAAATCTACAAAATGTTTGGCACTAAATATTTGAATGATGAGCATGATTGCAATGTTCTTAGTATGAATTCCTTGAATATCCATGATGCTAATGATATGCAAAGACACAAGCTTGGGGAAGCTATGTTTGATGAAGTTGATATTTTTTGTCCCCCAAGTTTTGATGAGCAAATTTATTATGATGAAAGCATGCCTCCTATTTATGATTATTATATTGATGAAAGTTGATTTGGAGAGGTCATGACTTTATTTTGTGATGAATCCACTATTCCGGAAGAGGTTCCAATTGATTATGAGAACAAAGTTGCTATCTATGATGATTATTGTGATGACTTGTATGCTATAAAGAATAATGATATCATGAAACTTGTCATCATGATTTTAGTTTTCAATTGGATTATGCCTCGCATGCTAATTATTTTGTTGAGTTTGCTCCCACTACTATTCAAGAGAAGAAATTTGCTTATGTGGAAAGAGTAATGAAATTTCTATGCTTGTAGATCATGAAAAGAATGCTTTAGGTGCTGGTTATATTGTTGAATTCATTCATGATGCTACTGAAAATTATTATGAGGGAGGAACATATGCTTGTAGGAATTGCAATAATATCAAGTTTCCTCTCTATGTGCTTAAAGTTTTGAAGTTATGCTTGTTTTGCTTTCCTATGCATGTTGATTATTGTTCCCATAAGTTGTTTTCTCACAAAATACCTATGCATAGGAAGTGGGTTAGACTCAAATGTGCTAGTCATATTCCTCATGATTCTCTCTTTATGTTACAATTCTTATCTTTCATGTAAGCATCATTGAAATCATCATGCCTAGCTAGGGGCGTTAAACGATAGCGCTTGTTGGGAGGCAACCCAACTTTATTTTTGTTCCTGTTTAGTAATAAATAATTCATCTATACTCTGTTTAGATGTGGTTTTATGCTTTTAATTAGTGTTTGTGCCAAGTAGAACCTTTGGGAAGACTTTGGGAAAGTCTTGTTGATCATGCTGTAAAAAACAGAAACTTTAGCGCTCACGAGAACTGCTACCATTTTTATTTGGAGAGTGATATTTAGTTAATTATTTTTGCAGATGATAAATAGATAAATTCCTCAGGTCCAGAAATTTATTTGAGAATTTTATAAGTTCCATAAGTATACGTTTGATCCAGATTACTACAGACTGTTCTGTTTTTGACAGATTCTGCTTTTCGTGTGTTGTTCGCTTATTTTGATGAATCTATGGCTAGTAAAATAGTTTATAAACCATAGAGAAGTTGGAATACAGTAGGTTTAACACCAATATAAATAAATAATGAGTTCATTACAGTACCTTGAAGTGGTGATTTATTTTCTTATACTAACGGAGCTTACGAGTTTTCTGCTAAGTTTTGTGTTGTGAAGTTTTCAAGTTTTGGGTAAGGATTCGATGGACTATGGAATAAGGAGCGGCAAGAGCCTAAGCTTGGGGATGCCCGAGGCACCCCAAGGTAATATTCAAGGACAACCAAGAGCCTAAGCTTGGGGATGCCCCAGAAGGCATCCCCTCTTTCGTCTTCGTTCATCGATAACTTTACTTGGAGCTATATTTTTATTTACCACATGATATGTGTTTTGCTTGGAGCGTCATTTTATTTTATTTAGTTTTGCTTGCTGTTTTGAATAAAATACCAAGATCTGAAATTATTAAATGTTATAGAGTCTTCACATAGTTGCATAAGTATTCAACTACTCATTGATCTTCACTTATATCCTTCGGAGTAGTTTGTCATTTTCTCTAGTGCTTCACTTATATCTTTTAGAGCATGGTGGTAGTTTTATTTTTAAGAAATAGATGAACTCTCATGCTTCACTTATATCATTCTGAGAGTCTTAAATAGCATGGTAATTTGCTTAAAATCCTAATATGCTAGGTATTCAAGAATAATAAAACTTTCTTATGAGTGTGTTGAATACTATGAGAAGTTTGATGCTTGATAATTGTTTTGAGATACGAGGATGGTGATATTAGAGTCATGCTAGTTGAGTAGTTGTGAATTTGAGAAATACTTGTGTTGAAGTTTGTGATTCTCGTAGCATGCACGTATGGTGAACCGTTATGTGATGAAGTCGGAGCATGATTTATTTATTGATTGTCTTCCTTATGAGTGGCGGTCGGGGACGAGCGGTGGTCTTTTCCTACCAATCTATCCCCCTAGGAGCATGCACGTAGTACTTTGTTTCACTAACTAATAGATTTTTGCAACAAGTATGTGAGTTCTTTATGACTAATGTTGAGTCCATGGATTATACGCACTCTCACCCTTCCACCATTGCTAGCCTCTCTAGTACCGCGCAACTTTCGCCGGTACCATACACCCACCATATACCTTCCTCAAAACAGCCACCATACCTACCTATTATGGCATTTCCATAGCCATTCCGAGATATATTGCCATGCAACTTTCCACCATTCCATTCATCATGACACATTCATCATTGTCATATTGCTTAGCATGATCATGTAGTTGACATAGTATTTGTGGCAAAGCCACTGTTCATGATTCTTTCATACTTGTCACTCTTGATTCATTGCATATCCCGGTACACCGCCGGAGGCATTCATATAGAGTCATACTTTGTTCTAGTATCAAGTTGTATCATTGAGTTGTAAATAAATAGAAGTGTGATGATCATCATTCAATAGAGCACTGTCCCAAAAAAAGAGAAAGGCCATAAAAAGGAAAGGCCAAATAAAAAAAATAAAGGCCAAATAAAAAAAGGCCAAAAAATGGGGGACAATGCTACTATCCTTTTACCACACTTGTGCTTCAAAGTAGCACCATGATCTTCATGATAGAGAGTCTCCTATGTTGTCACTTCCATTTCATATACTAGTGGGAATCTTTCATTATAGAACTTGGCTTGTATATTCCAATGATGGGCTTCCTCAAAATGCCCTAGGTCTTCGTGAGCAAGCGAGTTGGATGCACACCCACTAGTTTCTTTTGTTGAGCTTTCATATACTTATAGCTCTAGTGCATCTGTTGCATGGCAATCCCTACTCACTCACATTGATATCTATTGATGGGCATCTCCATAGCCCGTTGATACGCCTAGTCGATGTGAGACTATCTTCTCCCTTTTTGTCTTCTCCACAACCACCATTCTATTCCACCTATAGTGCTATGTCCATGGCTCACGCTCATGTATTGCGTGAAGATTGAAAAAGTTTGAGAACATCAAAAGTATGAAACAATTGCTTGGCTTGTCATCGGGGTTGTGCATGATTTAAATATTTTGTGTGGTGAAGATAGAGCATAGCCAGACTATATGATTTTGTAGGGATAACTTTCTTTGGCCATGTTATTTTGAGAAGACATGATTGCTTAGTTAGTATGCTTGAAGTATTATTATTTTTATGTCAATATGAACTTTGTCTTGAATCTTATGGATCTGAATATTCATATCACAAGTAGAAGAATTACATTGAAATTATGCCAACTAGCATTCCACATCAAAATTATCTTTTTATCATTTACCTACTCGAGGAGGACAAGCAGGAATTAAGCTTGGGGATGCTTGATACGTCTCCAACGTATCTATAATTTTCGATTGCTCCATGCTATATTATCTACTGTTTTGGGCAATATTGGGCTTTATTTTCCACTTTTATATTATTTTTGGGACTAACCTATTAACCGGAGGCCCAGCCCAGATTTATTGTTTTATGCATGTTTCAGTGTTTCGAAGAAAAGGAATATCAAACGAAGTCGAAATGGAACGAAATCAACTGGAGAAGTTATTTTTGGAAGGAAAGCAACCCAGGGAACTTGGAGTGCATGTCAGGGGAGACACGGGCTGCCCACGAGGGTGGGGGAGCGTCCACCCCCCTAGGGCGCGCCCCCTGGCTCGTCGGGCCCCCGTGGCTCCTCCGACGTACTTCCTGCACCCATATATATCATCGTACCGTAAAACTTCCAGAACGGAGATTAGATCGGGAGTTCCGCCGCCAGAAGCCTCTGTAGCCACCAAAAACTAATCTAGACCCGTTCCGGCACCCTGCCGGAGGGGGCAATCCCTCTCCAGTGGCCATCTTCATCATCCCGGTGCTCTCCATGACGAGGAGGGAGTAGTTCTCCCTCGGGGCTGAGGGTATGTACCAGTAGCTATGTGTTTGATCTCTCTCTCTCTCGTGTTCTTGAGATGATATGATCTTGATGTATCGTGAGCTTTGCTATTATATTTGGATCCTATGATGTTTCTTTCCCCCTCTACTCTCTTGTAATGAATTGAGTTTCCCCTTTCAAGTAATCTTATCGGATTGAGTCTTTAAAGATTTGAGAACACTTGATGTATGTCTTGCCGTGGATATCTGTGGTGACAATGGGATATCACGTGATTCACTTGATGTATGTTTTGGTGATCAACTTGCAGGTTCCACCCATGAACCTATGCATAGGGGTTGGCACACGTTTTCGTCGTGATTCTCCGGTAGAACTTTGGGGCACTCTTTGAGGTCCTTTGTGTTGGTTGAATAGATGAATCTGAGATTGTGTGATGCATATCGTATAATCATACTCACGGATACTTGAGGTGACATTGGAGTATCTAGGTGACATTAGGGTTTTGGTTGATTTGTGTCTTAAGGTGTTATTCTAGTACGAACTCTAGGGCTGTTTGTGACACTTATAGGAATAGCCCAACAGATTGATTGGAAAGAATAACTTTGAGGTGGTTTCGTACCCTACCATAATCTCTTCGTTCGTTCTCTGCTATTAGTGACTTTGGAGTGACTCTTTGTTGCATGTTGAGGGATATTTATGTGATCCAATTATGTTAGTATTGTTGAGGGAACTTACACTTGTGAAAGTATGAACCCTAGGCCTTGTTTACTATCATTGCAATACCGTTTACGCTCACTTTTATCATTAGTTACCTTGCTGTTTTTATAATTTCAGATTACAAATACCTTTATCTACTATCCATATTGCACTTGTATCACCATCTCTTCGCCGAACTAGTGCACCTATACAATTTACCATTGTATTGGGTATGTTGGGGACACAAGAGACTCTTTGTTATTTGGTTGCAGGGTTGCTTGAGAGAGACCATCTTCATCCTACGCCTCCTACAGATTGATAAACCTTAGGTCATCCACTTGAGGGAAATTTGCTACTGTCCTACAAACCTCTGCACTTGGAGGCCCAACAACATCTACAAGAAGAAGGTTGTGTAGTAGACATCAGTGCACCTGAAGAAACTAAAGAAATCAGGGCAACTGCATCTGTTGTGCCTGAAGAAAATCAACCAAATTCCTTAGCTGCTCCTGCGCCAACTTCAACTCCAATCCTTCCATCTGCATCAGATGTGAAGAAGACCAAGGCTGCAGAGCGTGCTGCAGTGAAGAAAAGGAAAGCATCAGCTGCTTCAGATTCCTCAGCTCCGAAGAAGATGAAGCCCTTGACAAGTTCATTTGCTAATCCCATTGATGTTGTTCCCATCTCAACCAGGCCATCAAAGGACCTTGTTCCTTTTGGTGAAGAATATGAGATCCCTAGCGAATCTGATGAAGAAAATCATTCTGCTGCTTCGTCAGAGCAGATTGATGAAGAAATTGAAGTGGATGCGATCCCTTTAACACCTGTCATCTCCTCTCCTATGCCTCAGTTCACAGATGAAGAGGCTGGCGTTGAAGAAATGGAAGATGAAGGTGTGGACGTTGGCTGCTCCACACCCGTAATAAGTGGTGAATTCTAGGAAAGTCAGCATCCAAACTCTCCAATGTTCACACCGCTGCAGCAAATACCTCAGTCCCACGCACAAACTGTTCAAATGGGCTCTAAAGAAACTCACTCCACTTCATCTGTACATGAGGAAATTCCAGCTACTAGTGCTGAAGAAAATGCTGCTGCTGAACATCTGAAGATGCAGACTGCCACTGAAGAGGAACCGGAAATTCCTTAGCCTGAAGAACCTGCGATTGAGATTCCTGAGGTTGTGATGCAACTCACTGACACTCCTTTGCCCAAGCCAAAGGATCCATTCTCACGCAAGCAAAAGTTCAAGGCTGATGATTTCTTCAGCGAGCATGTATTCTTCGAAGATTACAACCCATATAACTCTGCTCGCATTAGGAAGAGGCGTTTCTTGACTGCTAGTCCAGCCAATTTCTATTCCTCAGTGCTATTCAACAAAGAGAAAATCTTCTATCATGAGCATATTCCTCACGTGGATATGGAATCTCTGCCGTGCTTCACACCAGTCCTTAGTGTTCTTCACGACGCTGGACTGTTAAACTTTTGCTCTGACATCTGCGATTGGAATGAAGAACTGATTCTTTAATTCTATGCAACGCTGCACATCACAGGAGATTCTGAAGATGTGAATTCATGGGTGCTGGACTGGATGTCTGAAAATACTCACTACACTGCACCAGCCTCTGAATTGCTTCGTGCCTTACCACTCAGTCCCCCCCTTGAAGAAGCTCGTTGTATCTACAGTGAACCTGAGCTTACAAATCATTACATGCAAGTGCTGATGAAACCTTTGAAGCCAGGTCAAGCACCAAGAACCAAATTCCTCGTGAAGGAATTGCTTTACGTGCCCAGAACTGTCTATCGTATTCTTATGAGGACAATGAGTCCTATCAAAGGCCACGACTCATATGATGAGGAAATTGTTGGCATCATGAAGAATCCGGTATTCAACATCGTTCATGGCATTCCTGTCAATTATCACGATTTCTTCATGAGGACTCTGGCAAATGTTGCACTGTCTCCGTTTGAGTTGAAACCTTATGCACCTTGGATTATGAGATTCCTCAAGACAAGGTCTTCACTCAACTACAAAGCTGATTTTCAGAATCACCTCAGCTACTTGCACCCAATTGAAGTCCTCAAGCAGAACTATTCCTCAGTTGATGGAAAGGGCATGGCACCAGCTGTAATAGATGAAGGCATTCGTCCATTGGATGGTCAATTTCGCAAAGCTGCTTCTTATTCCACCAATGATGACTCTGCCACCATGACTCTGCCAATGCACCCAAGTCCACTCCTCAAGCCACTGCTCCGCGCGTGATGACTGATCGTGAACTTCTGCTTAGTCTTCACCAGAAGGTGGATTGAAATCACAAATAGGTTAAGCGTCAGTTTGGTTCATTTCTTCACAACATGACTGCTACACACAATGCAATGAAGAAAAACCATTACTACCACCATCAAGTCTTCGGTCGCACCTGGGCAATCCTGTCACATCTGTATGGTGAAGACGACCTGAAGAAAATGGGTCTCAAGGAAGATTTTGACTAGTCTGCACCACCACCAAAGAAATTCAAGAAGGTCAAGGTTCCTTCTCTGGTGGCCAGCTCATATTCTTCATCGCGCGACACTGATGAAAATGAAGACTTGGACGACACTGCGGCAGGCCCTACTACAACAAACGACCCCAACAACACTGGCGCTCCTTCATCAACTTGATATTCTTCAGGGGCGTTAGTCCTCATATTCGAACCTTTTGGTCATCTGATGACAAAGGGGGAGAATTTTGAGTTAGTCTTCAAGCGGGTCTTTCTATATGGGCATTTTTTTAAAGTTACAACTCTCGTTCTTCTGAGACTATTATTGGATTGAGTTGTAAACTTAAACCCGATGGTGCTCTGATACTCTTGATGCGTTTTTCTGCATGCTTATTCCCCGTTAATATTATTGCATGCATGCTGAATTACATCAACCACCATATTTCATCATGCATTTCAAATTCTTCACTGTTGTATGTCAAATGTGTGTATGAATTACAAGATATAGGGGGAGGTCTCCATGATTCAACTCTTCAAGTGTGCATTGCTTCAAAAGCAAATTACTCACTATGCACAACTTCAAGGGGAGTTCTTCTATATCTTGCAATCAAATTCCTCAATATTAGTATTTACACTTCATATGTTTATCCCCGTTGAAAACTTAACCTATATTTTCATCAATCACCAAAAAGGGGGAGATTGTAAGTGCATCTAGTGCCCCTTAGTGATTTTGGTGTATTGAAGACTTATAGGTTAAGGGACTAATGTGTTTATGAGTGTACACAGGTCTATAAGTCTATGAGGATTTTGATATTTACAGAGAAAGTCGACCCCTAAAAATGAAGTTCTTCATCTAAAGACTTTGGTATTCTGAAGACTTTCTGAAGACTTTGAAAGTGAAGAAATTGGTGTGACCTTGAAGACTTGGTATTCATTCGAGGAACATGAAGCGTGAAGACTTTTATTTTTGTAGTTTCATTTTCTTTTTCTTGAGTCATAGGAAACACCGTACTGTTAAAGGGGGTCGAGGAAATACTAAGGAAAATTTCCATGTGATGCTCAACTCAAAATCCTACACCTACCAATCCCTTCGAGTGAAGCCATTGGAAATCTCATATAGTCCAGTCATATTCTTCAGTGACAGAGACGAAGTTCTTCTGGTCTCTGAGGAATTTGTTCTGACTGAGGAGTTAGGAATTCGGCAGTGCGGATTTCCTACACAGTGAGGAACATGATAGCCCTGAGGATTTTTCTACTCAAAATTCCAAATATGCGCCAGCTGTCCCAAAATATCTATCCACCTAACAGGCATATCATTGAAGGGCATTTATGTCTTATCATGTCAGGCTGCTCCCTAGGCTATAAATAGCCGCACCCTACAACCACTAGCTGGTTGGCTGCTCCGAGAGAAACTGACACTTGTCATTTGAGAGCAACCCATCCTCCGAGGACATTGAGCGAAAATCATCAAGTGAGGAAAAACCCAAAACCCAAACACCTATAAACCCCAAGTGATTGAGCATCACTGAAGAGATTGATCATGCGTGCATCCGACGCTTGTTACCTTTGAAGACTGTGCTTCTTCTAGACGGTTAGGCGTCATGGTCTAGAGCATCCAAGAGGAATTGTGGATCGCCGAGTGACCAAGTTTGTGAAGGTTTGGAAGTCGCCTGAAGACATACCACGAGTGATTGGGCGAGGTTTGTGTGACCTTAGCTCAAGGAGAATACAGTGAGGACTGGGTGTCCGGGACTGTGTGTCCTCGAGTTTAAATACTCAGCCGCTCCAACCAGACCTACAACTGAGACAGCAGTTGGAACTGGTCTACCAAATCATTGTCTTCAGCAAGCTTACTGGTTCTATTTCCTCAACTCCTTCATTTCCTCATAACTGTGTTGTGAGCTTGTTCATATCTGTGCTTGAAGACTTTGACTGAAGACTTTCTCAATTTCCTCAGTTCAATTTCTTCAGTTAGTTTGTCTTCATCCTATGTTATCATGTGCTCACGCTACCTGTACTCTGTGCCTGCCTTCATTTCATCATGACGACCATGCTTGTATTCTGTTATGTTTGCTTTTGAGTACTTATTCCGCTGCTAGTAGTTCTTCGCTAAGGAATTTCCTCACCGGCAAATTCCTTAGTGAAGAATTTCATAAAAATCGCCTATTCACCCCCCTGTAGTCGATATAACGCACTTTTAGACATTCATTCTCATTTCTTGCATGTGACCTAATCTTGCAACCAAGGACAAACATTTGATTTTGCAACCCGTTTTTATGGATGGAGCATGTGCATGTAGTTCAATTTGAATTATGCACATAAATGCCTAGAAAACTCAATTAACGTATAAAAATGTCCAAACGATCCTCGAAGAAATCCAAAATTTAACACGACACTCATGTTGTTCTATGTTGACACCAGGAAAAAAAATAGAAAGGAAGAAGAGGCAACGAATATCGTTTTGTCCACAAAGGTGACACGTTTCCCTAACGGAACCATGAGGCTTTCTTGTGAGATGCCCTGGTTTGTGAGAAGCTTATACCACAACCTTCCCCAAATGGGACAATACTTTTTACCCCAGCATGTTGATGCCATTCCATGATAGCATGCCAAGGTTCATGAATTTCAGACGAGTTTTGGATGTACTAGAATTACAATAGCAAGTACCTCAACATTTGTCGGAGAGCCACGGTGCCGTGGTGTTCGAAATTCATCCCCACTTCTTGCATGGGACATAAGCATAAACCCATGGACAAATATATGATTTTACAACCTAGGTTGGTGCAGCGGAGCATGTGCATGTGCTTTAATTTTTAATTTTGCACCTGAAATGGCTAGAAAACCAATTTAATGTATAAAATTTCCAAACAAACCCTGAATAATTCCAATTTTTTACGACACACATATAGTTGCATGTTCACTGCAGATAAAAGGTCTAGCAATTCAAACACCGTCCATTACCGCTGTGACCCCGTTATGTAATTCAAATCAAGACGAAAAATCAAGTAGATCCCACTTAGTTTATTATCACCAACCGTGTGAGATGCAGCACAAAATATCTTGGAGCACCATTGTATTATAGTACGCATACGGCTTACGCATACGGCATCGTCTAAATAAGGGACCGTGTCTGATGACACTTTGCACGCCAGTTTTTTGGCTGAAGCGATTCCAAATTTTCGGCTTCCGCGGAAATATCTACCTCCCCACCCCCTCCCCCTTCCGAAAATCTACATTTCCCCTGTTTCCGCCTTCCTTTCCAAGTTCAAACCTTCACTACTTGCTTGCAGCACCGCCTCCTCGCCGGTGACCCTCCTTCACACTGCGCGGCCTCGCCTATCCAGGCAGGTAATCCACAGCTGACCCCCATCCTCCTCCTCCTTCCAAATCCCAAATGCCCCGACCGTTGGCACGAGCGCGACACCTTCCACCCAAATCACTAACCCCTCCACCAAATAAATGCCGCCCTAAGCCATGGTGCACATAGCATAGCCAGGATCTCAAGGAGCATTTGGTAGCGGAGAAGCAAACCGCGGCCGCACGTGCGGATGAGGTCGCGATGACTGCCATTCGTGTCGACCCACAAATCTTGGAGGATCACCTCGCCATCGAGGCCACCATCGATGCCTCACGCGCTGACGCCGCGACGTGGTTGGCTGCTTTAAATGATAGTTCGTGGCATTTTCTCGAGGCCACCGTTGGTGCCTTCGATGCAGACTATGAGGTGTTTTCTCAGTGTGCATGTGCTTACCTCATCTCGAGAGCCAGCAAGTTGGTGCACAGAGCGGCTCAGGAAACTCACCACTACGACAAGGGCACCCACGATGTGGAGGCCTCGCCCTATTCCATGTCCATGGAGCCAATCGTCATTGATATCTCTGACAATGAGGAGTAACTTGTCTTATTACCTCACTATAAGGACCCATGTTCAATTTGCTAGTTACTGCCCTTCCTTAACAAATTCTAGTGAATTCTGATATCTACTTTTACCATGCAATCTTCTTCTCTAGTGTATATGTTCTATATGTCGTGCAATGTGGTGTTCAGTTAACTATTTGATTCAATTATGCAATGTGATGTTCAATTCTTCAGGGTGCAATTTTCCAAGTTGTCAAGCATGCTTGGTTTGGTTAACTGTCTGATCTTCTATTAGGAGTATGTTATATTGTGCAATGTGGTGCTCAGTTAATGTTTGGTTCATTTGTTGTGGTGTTTAATTAACTATTTGGTTCAATTCTGCAATGTGATGTTCAATTGTTGTGGGTTCATTCTGTTATTGTATACCATGTGAGAAATAAATTGAATTTGGTTGTACTAAATACAGAGAAACAAATACAATTGCTATATTTCCAAGTTGTTAAGCATGCTTGGTTTGTTTAACTCTCTAATCTTCTATTAGGAGTATGTTATATTGTGCAATGTGGTGCTCAGTTAACATTTGGTTCATTTGCTGTGGTGTTTAGTTAACTGCTTGGTTCAATTCTGCAATGCGATGTTCAATTGTTGTGGGTGCATTCTCTTATTGTATACCATGTGAGAAATAAATTGAATTTGGCTGTACTAAATACATGAGAAACAAATACAATTGCTATATTTCCAAGTTTTTAAGCATGCTTGGTTTGGTTAATTGTCTGATCTTCTATTAGGAGTATGTTATATTGTGCAATGTGGTGCTCGGTTAACGTTTGGTTCATTTGTTGTGGTGTTTAGTTAACTACATGTGCATGGTCCATTCTCTAATAGAACATCATTGTGCAATTGCAGGAACATTCTAATATTTAGGTTTTTAACAATTTGGTCTTGCAGATGTAGGTCCTGCTGTCAGAGGTTTTGACCCACTGTTCGACCCTTTTTGCATATGGGGAAATGAGTTGTCCTTGACCCTGTTCAAGAATTCATCCGATTAACCAGTTAACTTGCCGATTAATCCCTACTCGTAGGGTCACCGAGTAGCCGATAAACTGATAAATCGTCCAATTAATTGATTAAAGGGCCGATTAACTTGCCGATTAGCCTATTAATCCCCTACTCGCCAGCCAACCGAGCAGTTACCAGTTAAAGATTTCCTCAACAATGGTCCTTGAATATTAATTGTTAGGATAAAGAAATTAAAAACAAAAAACAACAAGATCTTTGTCTGCACAATGAACAAGACATCATTTCACTACAAGATGGTACTAACTACTATAGCTTGCCTTTTTTATTCCTTTGCCCCATTTCCAACATAGAGAAGATATTTATGCACATTGTTGTTTTCAAGCCTTTCCAAAGCAGTTCACTGATGATTACCTCTCAAACCACCTCTATGGTCAGGAGGCGAGGAAGGTTTTCATACAACACCCACGGTTCAATATTGAAGTGTTTCTGAAGAGGACAAAGGATGGACGGTCAATCATCCACAGGCATTGGCCTAAAGTTGCAAAGACCTTCAATGTGAATGAAGGCTCAATATTCGCCTTCCGCTTCAACAGTTTTCCAGATGAGATGCATCTGTCTATATACCGTCTATGATGCTAATTTCGAAAGGTTCTACATGTTGCATGTGAAACTTGGTGCTGGTGCAGTTGTGTAATGGGGTAGCTGAGTGCTAAAGATATATCATGTTGTACTCTGATGTATTTCAATTATGAAATCCTGGTTCCTTAATATGGAAATGAAATATATTATGTGCTTAATATGAATGTCAATTAGATTAATAAATTGATTATTAATAATAGGGCAATTAGCCTGCTAATTGGGTTTTGCTATTGCAAATGGTTATTGAGAAAATACCGTGGGCGATGACCTCAGGCAACGCACACAGTTTCTAGGAATAAACCATGTTGGATCAATGAACAATCACACACGACCTTCTATTGAAAACTGTTTGTGTTAGGCCACCTTGTGCAAACGTTTACCACATAAAAAATTGTGTGTGATGGACAGCCTTCGCTATGCAGTTTTTTCTACGCACCGTGTGTGATGCATTCAATAACGCAAACAATAAAATTGTTAATATCATGTGCAATGGCAACGCTATCACAAACGGTTTAACGGGGAAAATTGTGTGAGATGTACCTGTGAACGGAAACGTTTTCCTTGGAATGACTATGTGGGATGTATATACTAACGAAAATGTTTAGCGGGGACTGACTGTGTGGGATGTACTTCTGACCGGAAACAATTTCGCCTGTATAATTGTATTTTTTTAGCTCTACTGTATGCATTTCTGTATTTGAGCGCTCGCCAGTCGCACATGACCTCATTTTGCCGAGCGTGTGTGCCAGGAGGGTATATCCCTGACGGTTTCTGGGTCGTGTGGGAAGGACCCCCCCTATCGCCGTCACTCACTAGGCGACGGTCCCAAATTCCATCGCAGAAAGGGGTCAAAAACCGTTTGTATAGCACCGACGCGTACCAGTGTTAGACCAAGGGAGTTGGCCAACATGCCGATTACTCCACACACGGTATCTCCTTATGCATGATTTGCTTGATGCACGAGGTGTACCAAAAGTATTTCCCCTAGGTTGGGCGAATAACCGACGCCAAGGTTCGTTGCTTTCTCGAGAACTAGCATGTTCTCATCATTCACCTTAGAAACTTCTCCTCATGCCTGCAACGAGTTAGTAATAACATATTAGAAATAACGTATAGCAGGACTTCCAATGCAACTAGCTCTTTGCGTTGAGCCATGATGACTCATATGGTAGAAGCACTGCCTCGGGTGCGGGTTTGTGTAATCATAAACATAGTGGATGTCATCATCATTTTTAGTGAAGCCAAAGTAGTTACACCACTCCTAAAAAGTGATGTTGAAGGCTTGGTCCAGGAGATGGAAAGTGATCCTCTCCTCATCATAGGCATTTCTCACCAAACCAACAATAAGTGAGAGAGTACTAAGAAACTCAAGCGTCGTGCGTTCATATGTCTCACATCCTTGATAAACAAAATGATGCAACACGACATTATGAAAAAGCAAATTGAAATCATTAGTAATACCTAGCTTGGTGATTGTGGTCGTGCAAGCCCACTTGGTTGCTTTGATCTTCCTTGAGGTTAGTTGCCTAAACTTTCTTCTTGCTTCACGGCCGGTGAAGACGATCCCTGATACGTCTCCAACATATCTATAATATTTGATTGTTCCATGTTGTTAAAGTATCAATCATGGATGTTTTGTATACATTTACTAGCAACTTTATATCATAGTGCCCAGGGTATAGAGAGTTGTGTTTTATAACTTCATCCATCTCATGCTCATCAAAAGGAATCCACTAACAAGGTTGATCGGGTCTTGTTAACAAACTCATTTCGAATAACATGAAACCGGAGAAATTTCGAATAACAATAGGTTACCTCTACTGAGATATGCACATCCCCAACAATAAGAATATCATATTTCTTCTTGACAGTAGGAAAAGGAAATTCAAAACCTCCAATAGTAATTGTTGAAATTTTTCCAATAGAATTGATATTGTGGACTTGAGGTTGTTTCCTCGGAAAGTGTACCATATACTCATTACCATTAACATGAAAAGGGACATTGCCTTTGTTGCAATCAATAACAGCCCCTGCAATATTCAAAAAGGGTCTTCCAAGAATAATAGACATACTATCGTCCTCCGGAATATCAATAATAACAAAGTCCGTTAAAATAGTAACGTTTGCAACCACAACAGGCACATCCTCACAAATACCGACATGTATAGCAGTTGATTTATCAGCCATTTGCAAAGATATTTCAGTAGGTGTCAACTTATTCAAATCAAGTCTATGATATAAAGAGAGAGGCATAACACTAACACCGGCTCCAAGATCACATAAATCAGTTTTAACATAGTTTCTCTTAATGGAGCATGGTATAGTCGGTACTCTGGGATCTCCTAGTTTCTTTGGTATTCCACCCTTAAAAGTATAATTAGCAAGCATGGTGGAAATTTCAGCTTCCGATATCTTTCTTTTATTAGTAACAATTTCCTTCATGTACTTAGCATAAGGGTTCATTTTAAGCATATCAGACCAGTTGCCATTGCCAGTTGCTGTTTTTTGCTTGTTTTTTACTTTGCAGAATATCAATACCAGATGAAGTCCAATTGCCACGGAACTTTTTGGAGATTTTTTTCTAGTGATAAGAGACCCTGGAAGCTTCTGGAGCAAACGAGAGGAGGCCATGGGGCCAACTAGACACCAGGGCATGCCCTAATGGGTAGTGGGACCACATGAGGCTTCTTAACCTACCTCCACCTCTATAAATACTATAAAATCCACAAAACCTAGGGGAGTCGATGAACCACTTTTTCAGCCGCCGCAAGTTCCAGAAACACGAGATCCAATCTAGAGGTCTTTTCTGGCACTCTACCGGAGGGGGCAACGATCACAGAGGGGTTCTTCATTGATGACGCACAAGTATAGGGGATGAATCGTAGTCCATTTAATAAGTAAGAGTGTCGAACCCCATGAGGAGCAGAAGGAAATGACAAGTAGTTTTTAGTAAAGTATTCTCTGCAAGCACTGAAATTATAAGTAACGAGTAGTTTGATAGCAAGATAATTTGTAACGAGCATGTAACGGTAACAGTAACAAAAGCGCAGCAAGGTAGCCCAATCCTTTTGAGGCAAAGGATAGGCCAAAACGGTCTCTTATAGTAAGCAAAGCATTCTTGAGGGTACACGGGAATTTCATCTAGTCACTTTCACCATGTTGGTTTAATTTGTGTTCTCTACTTTGATAATTTGATATGTAGGTGGACCGGTGCTTAGGTGTTGTTCTTACTTGAACAAACCTCCTACTTATGATTAACCCCCTCGCAACCATCCGCAACTACGATAAAAGATGATGAATTGTAGTTGCAAAGTTGATTGAGAACATAGATTGTTGGTCTTCAATAGAGTTTATGCTTTATACTTTGATGTTGTGATGAATTGTTACTTATTCATGAGAAGTTTATGATAAAAGTTATGTGACAAAAGTTCTATGATAAAGTTTGTTGTTGTTATAATAATATACATGATGCTTCTATGTCCGTATTTTTTTATCGACACCTATCTCTGTAAGCATGTGGACATGTTTTCGATTTCGGTTTTTCGCTTGAGGACAAGCGAGGTCTAAGCTTGGGGGAGTTGATACGTCCATTTTGCATCATGTTTAACTAATGTTATTTACATTGTTTTTATGTATAATAATGCTTCTTGGACTAATTCTAATGCCTTTTCTCTCATAATATGCAAGGTTTACACAAAGAGGGAGAATACCGACAGCTGGAATTCTGGACTTGAAAAAGCAATGTCAGGCTACCTAGTCCGCACAACTCAAAATGAGCTAAAACTTTACATAGATTTTTTATGGAATATATAATAAATATTGGAGCAAATAAGTACCAGAGGGGGCCCACCAGGTGGGCACAACCGACCTGGGTGCGCCAGGGAGCCCAGGCGCGCCCTGGTGGGTTGTGCCCTCCTCAGCCCACCTTCGGTGCCCCTCTTTTGGTATAAGTCATTTTCACCTAGAAAAAATAAGGAGAGGACTTTCAGGACGAAGTGCCTCCGTATCGAGGCGGAACTTTGGCAGGAGCACTTTTGCCCTCTGGCGGAACGATTCCACCGGGGGAACTTCCCTCCCGGAGGGGGAAATCATTGTCATCGCCATCACCAACAACTCTTCCATCTTGGGGAGGGCGATCTTCATCAACATCTTCAACAACACCATCTCCTCTCAAACCCTAGTTAATCTCTTGTGCTCCATCTTTGTACCAGAACTATAGATTGGTGCTTGTGGGTGACTAGTAGTGTTGACTACATCTTGTAGTTGATTACTATATGGTTTATTTGGTGGAAGATTATATGTTCAAATCCATTAGGATATTTAATACCCCTCTGATCTTGAGCATGATTATTATTTGTGAGTAGTTACTTTTGTTCTTGAGGTCACGGGAGAAATCTTGTTGCAAGTAATCATGTGAATTTGATATGTGTTCGATATTTTGATGGTATGTATGTTGTGATTCCCTTAGTGGTGTCAGGCGAACATCGACTACATGGCACGTCACCATATTTAGTCCTAAGGGAATGCATTATGGGGTAATTATTAGATGATGAGTTGCAAGAGTGACAGAAGCTTAAACCCTAGTTTGTGCGCTACTCTGTAAGGGACTGATTTGGATCCAAAAAGTTTAATGCCATGGTTACATTTATTCTTAATACTTTTCTCGTAGTTGCGAATGCTTGCAAGGGGGTTAATAATAAGTAGGAGGTTTTTTCAAGTAAGAACATCACCTAAGCACTGGTCCACCCACATATCAAATTATCAAAGTAGCGAACATAAATCAAACCAACATGATGAAAGTGACTAGATGAAATTCCCGTGTACCCTCGAGAACGCTTTGCTTACTATCAGAGACCGTTTTGGACCGTCCTTTGCCTCAAAAGGATTGGGCTACCTTGCTGCACTTTTCTTACCGTTACTGTTACTTGCTCATTACAAATTATCTTGCTATCAAACTACACGTTACTAATAACTTATGTGCTTGCAGAGAATACCTTGTTGAAAACTACTTGTCATTTCCTTCTGCTCCTCGCTGGGTTTGACACTCTTACTTATATAAAGGACTACGATTGATCCCCTATACTTGTGGGTCATGAAGGCTCTTTTCTAGCGCCATTGCCTGGGAGTGAAGTGCTCTTGGTAAGTGGAAATCGGTAAAGAAAAATTATTACTACGTGCTGAAATTTATTGTGACTTGTTACAATGGAGAACAATCCTTTGAGGGGTTTGTTCGGGGTATCTTCACCTCGATCGGAACCACAATTATTTACCCCTCAACCTACTGCATCTACTGAAAATATTGGCTATGAAATTCCTTCGGGCATGATAGAACAACTGCTAGCTAATCCTTATGCAGGAGATGGAACCGAACATTCTGATATGCACTTGATATATGTGGATGAAATTTGTGGATTATTTAAGCTTGCAGGTTTACCCGGAGATGAAGCTAAGAAGAAGTTTTTCCCTTTATCTTTGAAGGGAAGATCATTGGCATGGTATAGGCTATGTGATGATATTGCACTACTACAGGATGGTCCAAACGCGACAGTCGAATCAGAGACCCTTCGACGAAACTGTGTGTGATGCAATAATTGCAAACAGTGGTGTAAAAAACCCATCAAAAAAGGTGCAAAATGTTTGCGTTGGTGGTGACATCAAACACGGTTCATATTAGATTTGCATGTAAGATGAGTGGCAAATGGTTAATCCAGATGAACTGTTTGCGATGATGCAGAACAACAGAAACGGGCAGCCAAATGAGGGTGTGTGCGATATATGGCATACAGTTCACTAGGATGAACTGTGTGTGACTAGGCAACACAGTGGAAACAGTTCAACTGAACAAGATGTGTGTGATACGCGGCAAACAGGACCGTAATCAGAAATTTGTGCGAAGACGAAAAATAACACAGACGATTGCTGCTAATAAGCCGTGTGATTTGCTCTGTCTATAGAAGAATAACATGTATATATATAACACAAATAAACATGTAATTACATAAGTGACTATACAGATCATTCGCACACACCTCAATAAATTGCATGCATTCTAAAGTAGCAGAAATGATTGTCTAGCCATCTACTTCTTGTGATGCTCCCACCACTGCTCTGTGGCTCGATCCCTCGTCTGGGCAGGAACAAGACATTTCCTCATGTCAACGATCCTCCTGTACATCTCGTAGCTTGTGTACGCGTCCTTGGCCGCGTACTTGACATGTTGTTCATCCAGTCTCTCATGCCAAACATTGTGCCAGGCGATCTCATCCTTCTTCCTCTCATCCTTCATCTTCATGTAGTAGGGGTTGATTATGGCCGAGGCGAGGTCAACCAGGGAGTTCAGTTTGTTGTTGTCGCTGCCCCAGACCTTATAGTGGTGCTGGATGTTGACAAGATTCGGGAATTCAAGCCCGAAACCTTGAGCGCTTTTAGATCGTTGGTGGTGTCCACCGTAGCGAAATTGTAGTCAGAGCTGTTGATAAACCTGGAGAAATAGTCACAAGGCCTTGTGGCCAGGTGGTAGTGGTAGACGAGGACGTCATGTCGCATGCACAGCTGGGCAGTGACAACCTTCGGATCATGCCAGGCACGACCGATGGTGTACTCGAGGTCGAAGACGACCACTTGGTACTTGTCCTCAGCAAGGAACTGCTCCATAGTTTGGATGGAGCTCTCTACTGAGAACGGTTCTCTTGTGTACACCACCGAGAGGGCCTTCCCCCTCACATGGGTGTCCACTACGTGATGCGTGGTGAACTGCCCGCCGTTGTCGTCGTCGGTTGCTGGGAGTGCCATTGAAGCCACGGGGAGCGCCATTGGAACCGTTGGATGTCCTCTCTGTATGTGTCGTCGTGGGTGTGCTTATTGTGTCGTGTGATGCAAGAGATGAATGTAAATGGCCGTAGGAATAAAAGGGGGCCGGGCGGCCTGGATTCTCGGCGCGTCCGCATGGCAGTTTTTGCAGCGGGTAACTGCATCGTCGTGTCGCGCCCGGCACAACCGCATGCACACGAACGTGCGTGATCGTGCGCCGGTCCCAAACACTGGCAGCGCGCATGAAAGGGCGGGGGCAGAGCACCCGGAGGGACGCGAGAGCAGAGCACACGCGGCAGGACGCGAGCAAAGTGCATCGCGGTCGCCTCAACCGCAAGCAACAACACGCATAGAGCAGTTGAACACATAGGAAATGGTCGTGTACAAGCCGGCCGACAGTTGCGTCGCTGCGTAGAGAGCGGCCGTGTGCTACTACCTCCATCTTGGTCTATAGTACCCTTTATATTCTGTGACGTACTTTGCCATTAAATTAAACCAACAAAATGTTAATGCATGTTATAAAAATTATATAATTGGAAACTATGTTCAAACACGAATCCAACTATATAATCTTTGGCGACATGCATTCATATTTTATTAGTTAAATCCTATTTATAAACCAGGACAATGTATAGTAGGTAATTAAACTGCAAGCGTTTTTTTGTATTAACGTATGTGCACGAGGCCTTTCGTCCTCCTCTCGCATGTCTTGTCACCCTTGCTGCCGTAGACGGCTTACAGCGCAAGCTTGCGTAGTGCGCGGGGGCATTATTTTTGCCAAACAGTGGCTCGAAGTGGCGCCAATGAATCGTTGGTGAGCCCGTTCCTATGCAACCTCGCAGGTTCCCACGCAAGCTTCCCGCTCGACTCGGTGAAATCCCCCAAAATCCCATTGCTTATCGGCCTGCTATATAAACCCTCATGGTCGGCGAGTCATGCGTCGCATTTTCCCCTCCCTATTTGTAGCTTATCTCGTCTGCTGCTCCCACAATCGCCAATGGCACCGGTCCATCATCGTCGCTCAGCCACTCCGCCGTCATCAGAGGACAGCTCCAGCTGGGAGGCTACACCGCGGTGGCAACACAGTCCCCGGCATAGTGTAGTGCGCGTGGCGTCCCTGTTGGGTGTGCGCGGAACACCCACCACACACTCCGCCGACGCTGCCCGTCGATAGCCGTTGCCGGCTGTCGTTGCCACCACACCACTGTTGAAAGCCAGGGCCATCGCCCCCTCCGCCGCCACGACCCGAAGGCGGGAGGTGGCCATCGTGGCTGCCAACCCACTGGCGGCGATCACCCGCTCCGCCACCACGGGCCGAAGGTGCGAGGAGGTGGTCGCGGCCGCCACCCCATCGTCGGCCGTCGTGGCCGCCAGCCCATCACCGACAGCTGGGGTCATCACCCACTCCGCCACCGCCGCCCGAAGGCAGAAGGCGGAGGTGGAGGCCCGCACGTGCGTCAGCGACCTTGTGCACTGCACCGAGTTCCGGCGGGAGGAGGAGGAGCGCCTCGTCGAGCACACAAAGAGCCTTACTGCTGCCGTGGCCGCAGCACACGCCGCCTCAAAGGCGACGAAACAGGAGATCTATGAGGAGAACCACAGCTTCGAGAGGGGTCGTCTGGAGCGACAGAGGGCGTTCGAGGTGAGTGTCACTGAAGCTGCAGCAGCGGTAGGCACCGTATTGAAGTTGTTCAGCTCGTCGGTAGGCTCCTCCTCCTCTGCCTCTTACTAAGCGCACTCGGCAGAGCAGAGGCTGCCGGAAGTAGTACAAAGCCCCTCCGTAGTAGTAGTTGCATTTATGAGCTATTTTGTTCAGTTTATCTAATTATAGATGTGGTGGAACTATACGACGTACTTAAATTAGCTAGAATAAATAGTTGAATTAGCTATTTCAGTACGTGGTTGGCAACAATTGGGGAAAAGTTTGGTCAGTTCAGCTATCGAGTTGAACTATTCGTATAAAGAACGACTGCTTAATTTATGAATGAAATCTATGCTTAATTACTGAATTTTAGTTGCAAAAAATAGATAGTGCTAGTGATTTTTAGCTGCATATTTTGACAAATCGCAGTGTTACAACACTCGTATAGTGAGGTGCTATACAAACGGTTTTTAACCCCTTTCCGCGACGGCATCTGGAACCTTCGCCAAGTGAGTGTGGGTGATACGGGGGTCCTTCCCACACAACCCAGAAACCGTCGGGGATATGCCCTCTTGGCACACACGGTCGGCAAAATGAGGCCGCGTGCGACCGGCAAGCGCTCAAATACGGTTATACGTACAGTAATGCTGAAAAATATAATTATATAGGCGAAATCATTTCCGGTCGTAAGTACATCCCACACAGTCAGTCCCCGCTAAATGTTTCCGTTCGTATGAACATCCCACACAGTCGATCCAAGGAAAACGTTTCCCTTCGCATGTACAGCACACACAATTTTCCCTATTAAATTGTTTGTGATACTGTTGCCATTGCAGACGATATTAACAATTTTATCGTTTGCGTTATTGAATGCATCACACACGGTGGGTAGAAGAAATTGTGTGGCGAAGGTTGTCCATCACACACAGTTTTTATGTGATAAACGTTTGCACAAGGTGGCCTAACGCAAACAGTTTTTAAGAGAATGTCGCATGTGATTATTCATTGATCCAACATGGTTTATTCCTAGAAACTATGTGTGTTGCCTGAGGTCATCACCCACGGTGTTTTCTCAATAACCATTTGCAATAGAAAAACCCAATTAGCAAGCTAACTGGACAATTAGCAGGCTAATTGCCCTATAATTAATAATCCATTTATTAATCTAATTGACATTCATATCAAGCACATAATATATTTCATTTCCATATTCAGGAAGCATGATTCCATAATTGAAATACATCAGAGTACAACATGATATAGCTTCAGCACTCAGCTACCCCATTACACAACTGCACCAGCACCAAGTTTGACATGCAACATCTAGAACCTTTCGAAATTAGCATCATAGATGGTACATACAAAGATGCACCTCATCTGGAAAACAACTAAAGCGGCAGGCGAATATTGAGCCTTCATTCATGTTGAAGGTCTTTGCAACTTTAGGCCACTGCCTGTGGATGATTGACCATCCATCATTCGTCCTCTTCAGAAACACTTCAATATTGAACTGTGGGTGTTGTATGAAAAGCTTCCTCGCCTCCTGACCATAGAGGTGGTTTGAGAGGTACTCATCAGTGAACTACTTTGTAAAGGCCTGAAAAAAAGGATGTGTATAAATATCTTCTCTATATTGGAAATGGGGCAAAGGAATAAAAAAAGGCAAGGTATAACAGTTAGTACCATCTTGTAGTTAATTGATGTCTTCTTCATTATGCAGACAAAGATCTTGTTTTTTCTCTCGCTAATTTCTTTATCCGAACAATCTTCCTGAGTTTCTTGATTTGATTGATATTCATGGACAAGTCATTTCCCCATATGCAAAAAGGGTCGAATAGTGGGTCAAAACCTCTAACAGTAGGACCTACATGTGCAAGACCAAATTGTTAAAAACCTAAATATTAGAATGGTTCCTGCAATTCCACAATAATGTGTTATTAGAAAACAGAGCATGCATGTACTAACCTCGATTGTAAACCTTGGTGCTTCCCATTGTTTCCTTGCAACACATATAAGGTAGTTAGTCATCAGCTTAAGTAAGGGTTCGCATGCTATTTGTAAAATATGTTGATGAAAAATAAGCACATTGCATATTCATCAGATTAATTCAAGCCACATGGAAAACCCATTTATCCAAACCAAGAATGATTAAGAACTAGGAAATATAGCACTTGTATATGTTTCTCGTGTATTAAATGCAGCCAGATTCCATTTATTCCTCACAGGCACAACAATACAAATTTCTACGCATGACAATTGGACATCACATTGCAGAATTGAACCAAGCAGTTAACTAAACACCACAACAAATGAACCAAACATTAACTGAGCACCGCATTGCACAATATAACATACTTGTAACAACCCCAAAATTGGGTTATCAATTTTTGTGCTGTTATTCCTTCATGGCACTCATGTTTCAATATTTTCTCCTGAGTTTGCTAAGATGACTCAGACAATTCTTGTCATTTTCAACCTTTCAAAAACCTTGCTCATGTATTTTTCAGTGGGCAAGCCCTCATCTGCATCATCTCAAACCCTCTCAAACCCTAATTCCAAATTTTTGGAATTTGGATATGCCCTTTGTGCTTACAAAGGAGCCATCATTTTCCTTGATCTATTGATCATTCCAATTGTTCCCAGAGACCATTCTACCTTTCTGAACATTGGATATGCAAAAATATTGCTAAGTCCCATGCAATATTTTTGAATTGTGATTTATTCCTTTTCTTGCTTTTCTGAGGAATAAATTCCAAAGCCATAGCTAGCCATCTCCTAAATTCATGAGAATTGGTGGGGTTGATACTTATGTCTAATCCAAGCTCTGGCAAATGTATTGGCCATAATTAAATAAGGAAAATTGCATTTTCCTATTTAATGCCAATATTGCATTTCTACCATTTTCCAAAGGAACTACTATTTTTATAGTAGGGAAAATTCCTACATAAATTGTGGAGCTTGTCCTTGCTATATAATCACTAGTTCCATCCTCATCTCATGTTCCTCAGTTCAAAAATTTGGCACATGATCCAATGCAAGTTTTTGCCTTCTCTGAAATTTTGCAAAGGAAGTGTTTCATTCCTAATTCCAATGGATCTACAATTTGGCAGGGTGATTAACCTCGATAAATAACCCATGTATGCCAAATATGAGCTCAATCCATTCATCCTAGCTCCCTGTGCTATTTTTCAAAGTTTCTGACCAGAATGCAACTTTGTGAAGGAAGTACCTTCATAGAGCTTCCAAATGGGATGAAACTTTTCCATCCTCTCAACTATCTCAAATCATTAGTATCCACCCAAATTCAGTTCATTTCATTGAAATATTTGAGCACAGGAGCAATTATTGGTTTTTGTCCAATTTTTTAGTTTGTGAAGAAAGTGCATTTTATCTTGCTCCATTATTGCTTAAAATATTCTCAGGGCTTCTCATATCCATGTAACCTATCTCCCCAAGATTTTGGCTCATTTCATCTAGCCAATTGCCCTGAGGGCTTTTCTGGAGTTTTTGGACAGAAATGATAGTTGTGAAGGAAGTACCATTTTGGTAAGTCCATTTGGTATGAACATTTTACAGCATCATTGTATGTCCAAATAATCAGGCTTTGCCAAGTTTCAGCTAAATTCATCACTCCTAGTGAGTGCTTGCTCATCATTCATTTTCTGGGTCAGATTTAGCACTTGTACAACAACTATGCTAAATACTTGACCAAACGACCTCAAAATTACCAGGACCGTAGTCCATGTTACCGTAATCCTCCTAGACATCAAATTTACCTTTTACCCTCTCTAGTTCAATCTCTGGAGTGTGGCGAAGTTTGCAACAGCAAACTTGTGGAGCTTGGTTTACTCAGCTCAATTTGTCTTTGCCCGTTTCTTTACCGTAGTAACACTCAAGTTACGAAGGACTACGCGGTAGACATGAGCTGGCCTCAGTAAAAACTCCAGAGCGCGCCTTGTCTGTGGTGACCACGAGGGCAGCCAGCCAAAACGGTGGTTTAGCCACTGTTCTCATCGGCAGCGCTGCTCCGACCAGCTCTGGCCTCGCCATTAATGCCCAACAGTTCCCCCTCGCGCGTCCTCTTCCCGCTGGACCTCTGGCCTCCTTCGTTTTCTGCTCCGGCGAGCCATGCCAATGACCAAACAGTGTGCTACTGTGGCCATTGTCTTCTTCCTCGTCTCTGTCCGCTTCCTCCTTTCATCCCCGAGCGCCTCTCGTCTCCGTGAGCCTCTGCTGCTCGTCTTGATCCCCCCTCGTCGCCTTCCCGCCGCTTCCCGTGAGCCTTGGCCGCGTCTGCCGACACTGCACCGTCGCCGACGCGCGGACACGTTGGCCGCCACATGCCACCTCCTCCCCACCTTTCCCCGGCTATAAATAGCCAGCCCGAGCCTTCTCCGAGCAAGCCAGCCCCCTCCCCTCTCCCTCCGGAGCCCTCTCACACCCGTGCCTGGCCGAATCCCTCACCGGAGCCCGGAAATTTATCCGGAGTTCGCCCTCGGCCTCCACACCCAAACCCCCTCTCAGGCCGTCCCCTGCCCAGTCCGAGCCCATGGATGGACGCGCCACTCTCCGGCGACCCTTCCCGACCCGCCGCCCCTCCATTTCTCTCACCGGAGCCCTCTGTCCACCCGAGCCCGACGCCCCTCTCCGCCGCGTGCCTCGCTGTTTCCGCTAGAACGCTCGTCGATGGCAGAGGCTACCACCCCAAGATGCGCCTCCTCATGCTGAGCATCTGGGTAGGACGGCCGTCGCGAACGGTGTCCGGAATCGCCGACAATCGCCGTCGGGGTGCCCTCCTCCCTGGGCAGGCATGAGCCCGAGCATGAGGTTGAAGACGCCAGGGCTAGGCGGGCCCCTCCTCGCGCAGTCCCACCTATCGGCGACCGAAGGGTCTGGCCCAGTGCCACGTCAGTTAAGTGGCGGCGCCTCGGGCCGTTTTCCGTTTTCGGAACCCCGAAGGCGTATTTCGGAGAGTGCGCTTTCCCTAAGCCGAAAGTGTATTCCTCCTTTTCTTCGGGCCAGAATGCGCTTTCCTCTCTGGAGAGCGTATTTCTGAGAAAGGCGTGACTTGTATTTCTGTTAGGGGCCAGTTTGTAATGATTTTCTTTACAGATAGGTCCCTGGTAGTTAAACAATCATATCTTTTTACCCGTAGCTCCAAATCAGGTGATTCCAAAGCCCACGTCTTCGTTTCATCGAGCCTGTTCCGTTGGTATCAGTTTCATAATGTTTTCACACAGTGAAATTGACCTTTTTGCCCTTGCCCATAAACAGCCCCGTCCGAGAGAGAACTGTTTCCGGCAAACTTTTCCGCGATCGTTCCACACTTTTTCCCGGAGTATTTATCGACCCCCAGGCAAGCCAACCTCTTATCATGAGCCCCGAACTTGCATGTTGACTTTGCTTGCACCTTGTGTGAGTATAGTTGCAGTTGTTTCATATCGTTTTCGTCTGCAGTTATTCCATTATGCCTGTCAAGCATGCTTGTGTTTTCACGATATCGTTTGCCATGCTACTTAGAATTTTTGTATTGATAATGCCATGTCACTACTCTACTTTATTTGCATCTCATCATTATAAAATGTTATGAGGGATGTAATGCACTATTGATATGCTATTACTTGGTATTGTCATGTTCTTTATGCTATAGTTGTGCACTTGAGAAGTTCAATATTTTGTTCATGCATTTGTATGCTTCATGCTCATCATTGCATTCTTGTTCATGATGATGGAGAAGGAATTAAAATGACTTAACAATAACAAACCTCCTCCGTCATTGATGGGATCGAGTCATAGTGCCACTAAATTGAACTTTTTCAGTGCAGCCACATTTGCCTTTTTGGGGAGGCCTTAATGTGATCTATTGTCGTGCCTCTCGCCGGTGCCTCTAGCTAGGGAAGGTTATGGGCGTGCTTACCCTGATCAGGTAGGCGGACACAACCTTGTGTGCCCCTTGTCAAAAAATTTGGTACCGGTCCCCGTGAGGGACGTTTTGGCCACGATGGTGGTCGTTGTGTCTTTGGTAGACACGGGGACACCCAGGACTAGCACAGTTGGGAGTGGGTCGGAGTGGCCGGGAGAGTGTCATGGCAGTAGGTCGGTTTCGTCGGAATGCCGTTGGTCCACCCGAATGGGATGACGAGGCCATGGATTCCGTGGTGTGGGTACAATGTGCTACCTCTGCAAAGTGTATATAAAGTCTATCGATAGCAACACAGTTCGTAGTATGGTCCCACTATCAGGTCTTGGTCGAAATGGAGGATAAACCTGAAATAATTAAGTTGGTAAATAAAGATGTGATAACCAGAATATGGTCACTTGGACTATGAGATGGTCGTGAGAAGTCATGACAATGTTTTGATATGATCACGAGACGAGGTCTCGGTGAGTGTTGGAGACCAAGTGTTGGTCATGGTTGTGATCACCGGAAAGATCACCGTTTGAGACTCAGTATTGTTCATGGTTGTGATCGCCGGAAAGATCACCGTTCGATTGAGAGGCAACCCGTTGGTAAGAGAGTCCGAGGGACTCGGTGCACAAGTTGGGTTGGTTTGCATGAGTAATATATAACTATTTGCATTTAAAGAACCATGATAGAACAGAAGATGGTTGCATAAAGTTAACATGCTATGTCTGCATTGGATATATTCGGTAGTTTATTTTCAACATAGTTTCATGATTCCATGCCAGGCTTTGATTTATATGTTAAATTATGCCATGATTGGATGATATGTTATGTTTTGCTATTACCCTGTTAGAAGCATGTTTTGTTATGCCATGATAACTGCCATGTTAGTAGATGCTATGATTTTGTTCAGGCTTAGTTGATCTTTATCATGCCATGTTTAGCAATTGATATGAGGTAGGCTGTTGCATGCGCTCGATTCTCGCCTTGTCTTCTGCTTGTTTGGATGCTATGTATTTGGTTGTCTTGCAAGTACATTCAATGTACTGACCTGGGGTGCCATGCCAGTTTTGTAGGTCATACCCGGAGTGTTTGCTTGAACCGTCGTACTAGGCCGTAACCTTGCCAGTCCTGTGAGTTGTGGAGCCCAGCCAGAGTTGTTATGCTGTCAAACCAAGACTTCCGCCGCCATTTCAATAAGTTTCTGCTGCCATTTATATAGCCGTAGGGCTATGCCAGATGATTGTATTCATCAATGATGTACACTTCTATACATGTATTGGATGAATATTCTTGTACCTGGAGTGTTGTATTATGGACCTGTCGTGCGTCAGGTCTTATCCTGGGCTGACGTGCGAAGGCCCCCTGCTCCATGCGGATCAGGGTGCCATAGGACATGGTATCAGAGCTTCCAGGATGGCATAGGTTATCCTAGTGTTAGATCACCGCTACCATTAAACCGTAATAACCCTAAGGGATTTGACTCATCCCTGGCAACCGGCATGGCCATTGTTAATCCACAGGTGGCGCAGTCGGAACCGACACGTCCTCACCCCACTGTCCACGCCTAGTTATCCGTGGAATGTATAGCAGCCACATCCTTTCTGGTCGGCCGCACTGCTTGCCCTTTCGCCATTAAGGACAAGGGGCCACACCCTGCGGGCATGTCCCGCATAGCTGCCTATAAAAGCCCCCTTTCCGCTAGCCGTGTCACTCACTCCTCATTCCGCCATGTCCCTACAGATAAGCCTAGCTAGTAACACTCTAGTCATGGCTAGCACCCTCAAAACAACCAAGTTTCACAACCGCACAAGCGCCGTCAACCATACTGGCTTTCCACCCCTTCTTGCTGAGATGCTCACCCAAGCCTTTGGCTATGATGCTAGCCCCGACTACCTGGTGTTCCAGTCAACACCCATTCCTCACCTTCATCGCTATGATGCAAGGGTGCACATCAGCCCCGGTCCCGCAGCAGATGGCCAGCCGCTGGTTTTTTAGGGTAGAGCCATGCCTACCACTGATTTGGCCATTCAGGCTGCTGCTATGGAGGCAATCCTATACCTCCGAACCAAGTTCCCGCAAGTGGAAGATCGAAGAGAGTTCTCTTTCTTCCCCATTGCTACAGTGACAGGAATTCAACCATCCCCCTCTATCCAAGGGAATGACCCCGCAATCGCTCGCCTGGTGCAGTATATCACTGCCCAGGGAATGATGATTTCAAGGATGCTTGCCGAATTCAGAACCTTGGAAAACGATGCAGTGCGAGTTGTCAAGGAAGCTTATCGTGAGGCTCGTAAGTTCGCCCCTCAAGCGGTTCACACAACACTCTCCGAGCCAGTGCTACCCTCTCAGCCGGTCTTATGGCCTTGGCCAAATATCATCACCCTCGACAAGACTCTTTTCCGGATCCACCAGTAGCATATGCTTGGATCAATTTCAGTTGCACCCCAGTGGCCGAACCCCAACCCATAGTGATCTCGGACGATGAAGAAGGGGATTGGCTCATTCTTCGTCCTCCTGGAGAACCCCAGCAAAGCAAGCCCTCAGCTTGATCTCAGCCGCGCAACCAGTTGTTTCTGCAAGTAGGTCAGTCTGTCAGTTCCTTCCCGATATGAGGATAGAACCATGTATCCCGAAGTGAATAGTTTCGTTTAGCGCGTAGAGCGCTCGTGCTTGCACCGTTTGTAAACTGTGATGTGTTTATGCATGATTTCTTGCTTTTGATTGTTGTGTTGGTCAAAAAGAGATGTTTGACAAGGTTGGCAATGTGTGTTAGCAAAATTTTAATCAGTAGAGCACATACACTAAAAACAACCTCGGCTCATCCCGCGTCTCTAATAAAATGTGCGCTGGTGTAGGTATATATATACCAGGATTATATATACCCACTAGCATTAAAACACCTTAGAATGATTTGTCTGCTATGTTTTTCATTGCATGTTTATTGCCTCTGTCTGTTTGCTAGTTTAGATTATTCCGCATACTAAACGCATACCCGGTTCACCCCCGAGTACATTCGGGCAGTACTCGGGGGAATGCAAAGTCACATATCCCTATCTATCTGGGCATACCCAGTATGACGGATTTTCAAATCCAGAACCTCGCAGAGGCATTTCCGCCTGGAAATTCATCATCTCTAATTCTTTCTCCCGATTCCCTTTTTGGGGGAAACACTACCCACTTTATTTCATCCAGTACAACTACCCCGATACAGATTTCAACTCTGATTCTACCTCGACATCTACTATTCATGGAGCAATCCGCGAAATTTTCCCGTACCCCAGTGTGCTTCCGGAGCTGGCGTAGCCACCTCTCCTGCACATGGACCCCCTCCCCCCACCATCCTCTATGCCTTGCGAGGCACAAACAAGTCGCCACCCCGCTCCACCGCCACACGCGATTACTCCACTGGCACAAAGCGGCGGAGGATCAAGCGTGGCAGAGGACCACGCGGAGCACCGTCTTCTCCCGCATATCGAGCACCTGCAGCCAGCCGCGCGTTCTCCCAAGCCCGATCATTCCTGATGAGTATCAGCAGGAGGATCGACAAGCCGATGAGCGTTCCTAGCAGCGCCACGAGGAATAACCACAGCGCCGCCAAGAACATTTCATCACCGAAGGAGCTCGGCTCGATCTCGTCCAAACCAAAGAGGTAGTAGAGCGGCATTGTGTTGGTGTGTTGGAGGAGAGACGCGCTGCCATCTTTATAGCCCAACCCTGGTGTACGGTGAGCGAGGTCTAGGAGAACCTCTCGTCGCGCGATCACCGGCTTCCAGGAGGCGAATCCGTGAGCAGTGCCGACAAGGTGCTGGCCCGCGACATGAGTGCTTGGTGCACCGGCATCATGCACGCCGCACACTATGGCACTAGGGTCCTCATCGCCCTAGGAGCTAGATGCACGATGCGCCAAGCCGCACGCGGAGCAGCGACGAAGAAGAAGAAGTAGCAAACTAGAGGTAGAAGAAGGAGGCTGCCAGTGGGCCCTGGACCCACGTGTCAGCAGGTGAAACCACTGTTCATTGGGTGCATACAGTATTTTTCGGGAGTCCGATCTTGAGTGCCCCTAGCGGTGGGTATATCCAGGTTTGCCATATCCATTCCCGGGTGTACCAATTATCGGTGCCCCTATCTCGTTTCAATTCGACCAAAGGGTTAAAATTAACCCCGAGGTTTTCCCCCGGAGTGGTTATTCTTCCATTTGTCTTGTAACCCTAGAAATCTCGAGGACGAGATTCTTTTTAAGGGGGGAAGAGTTGTAAGAGCCCCAAAATTGGGTTATCAATTCTTGTGATGTTATTCCTTCCTGGCACTCATGTTTCAAAATTTTCTCCTGAGTTTGCTAAGATGACACTGACAATTCTTGTCATTTTCAATCTTTCAAAAACCTTGCTCATGTATTATTCAGTGGGCAAGCCCTCATCTGCATCATCTCAAACCCTCTCAAACCCTAAGTCCAATTTTTTGGAATTTGGATATGCCCTTTGTGCTTACGAAGGAGCCATCATTTTCCTTGATCTGTTGATCATTCCAATTGTTCCCAGAGACCATTCTACCTTTCTGAACCTTGGATATGCAAAAATATTGCTAAGTCCCATGCAATATTTTTGAATTGTGATTTATTCCTTTTCTTGCTTTTCTGAGGAATAAATTCCAAAGCCATAGCTAGCCATCTCCTAAATTCATGAGAATTGGTGGGGTTGATACTTATGTATAATCCAAGCTCTGGCAAATGTATTGGACATAATTAAATAAGGAAAATTGCATTTTCCTATTTAATGCCAATATTGCATTTCTACCATTTTCCAAAGGAACTACAATTTTCATAGCAGGGAAAATTCCTACATAAATTGTGGAGCTTGTACTTGCTATATAATAACAAGTTCCATGCTCATCTCATGTTCCTCAGTTCAAAAATTTGGCACATGATCCAATGCAAGTTTCTGCCTTCTCTGAAATTTTGCAAAGGAACCATTTTATTCCTAACTCCAATGGAGCTGCAATTTGGCAGGGTGATTAACCTCGATAAATAACCCATGTATGCCAAATATGAGCTCAATCCATTCATCCTAGCTCCCTGTGCTATTTTTCAAAGTTTCTGACCAAAATGCAACTTTGTGAAGGAAGTACCTTCATAGAGTTTCCAAATGGGATGAAACATTTCCATCCTCTCAACTATCTAAAATCATTAGCCTCCACCCAAATTCAGTTCATTTCATTGAACTATGTGATCACAGGAGCAATTCTTGGTTTCTGTCCAATTTTTCAGTTTGTGAAGCAAGTGCATTTTATCTTGCTCCATTATGGCTGAAAATATTCGCAGGGCTTCCCATATCCATATAACCTATCTCCACAAGATTTTGGCTCATTTCATATAGCCAATTGCCCTGAGGACTTTTCTGAAGTTTTTGGACAGAAATGATAGCTATGAAGGAAGTACCATTTTGGTAAGTCCATTTGGTATGAACTTTTTACAGCATCATTGTATGTCCAAATAATCAAGCTTTGCCAAGTTTCAGATAAATCCATCACTCCTAGTGAGTGATTGCTCATCATTCAATTTCTGGGTCAGATTTAGCAGTTGTATAGCAACTATGCTAAATACTTGACCAAACGACCTCAAAATTACCAGGACCGTAGTCCTTGACACCCTAAGCCTCCCAGACATCAAATTTAACTTTTACCCTCTCTAGTTGAATATCTGGAGTGTGGCCAAGTTTGCAACAGCAAACTTGTGGAGCTTGGTTTACTCAGCTCAATTTGTCTTTGCATGTTTATTTACCGTAGTAACACTCAAGTTACGAAGGACTACGCGGTAGACATGAGCTGGCCTCAGTAAAAACTCCAGAGGCGCCTTGTCTGTGGTGACCACGAGGGCAGCCAACCAAAATGGTGGTCTAGCCACTGTTCTCGTCGGCAGCGCTGCTCTGACCAGCTCTGGCCTCGCCATCATTGCCCAACAGGTCCCCCTCGCCGTCCTCTTCCCGCTGGACCTCTGCCCCCCTTCATTTTCTTCTCTGGCGAGCCGTGCCAATGACCAAACAGTGTGCTACTGTGGCCATCGCCTTCTTCCTTGTCTCTGTCCGCTTCCTCCTTTCGTTCCCGAGCGCCTCTCGTCTCCGTGAGCCTTTGCTGCTCGTCTTGATCCCCCCTCGTCGCCTTCCATCCACTTCACGTGAGCCTTGGCCGCGCCTGCCGACACTGCACCATCGCCGACGCGCGAACACATCGCCCGCCGCATACCACCTCCTCCCCACCTTGCCCCGGCTATAAATAGCCAGCCCGAGCCTTCTCCGAGCAAGCCAGCCCCCTCCCCTCTCCCTCTGGAGCCCTCTCACACCCGTGCCCGGCCGAATCCCTCACCGGAGCCCGGCAATTTAGCCGGAGTTCGCCCTCGGCCTCCGCACCCAAACCCCCTCTCAAGCCGCCCCTGCCCAGTCCGAGCCCATGGATGGACAAGCCACTCTCCGGCGACCCTTCCCGACCCGCCGCCCCTCCATTTCTCTCACCGGAGCCCCGTGTCCACCAAGCCCGAAGCCCCTCTCTGCTGCGTGCCCCGCTGCTTCTGCTACAACACTCGTCGACGGCAGAGGCTACCACCCCGAGATGCGCCTCCTCATGCTGAGCATCTGGGTAGCACAGCCGTCGCGAACGGTGTCCGTAATCGCCGGCAATCGCCGTCGGGGTGCCCTCCTCCCTCGGCCAGGCACAAGCCCGAGCGTGAGGTTGAAGACGCCAGGGCCAGGCGGGCCCCTCCTCGCACAGCCCCACCTGTCGGCGACCGAAGGGCCTGGCCCAGTGCCACGTCAGTTAAGTGGCGGCGCCTTGGGCCGTTTTCTGTTTTCGGAACCCCGAAGGCGTATTCCGGAGAGTGCGCTTTCCCTAAGCCGAAAGCGTATTCCTCCTCTTCTTCGGGCCAGAATGAGATTTCCTCTCTGGAAAGCGTATTTCTGAGAAAGGCGTGACTTGTTTTTCTGTCAGGGGCCAGTTTGTAATGATTTACAGATAGGTCCCTAGTAGTTAAACAATCATATCTTTTTACCCGCAGCTCCAAATCAGGTGATTCCAAAGCCCACGTCTTCGTTTCATCGAGCCTGTTCCGTTGGTATCAGTTTCATAATGTTTTCACACAGTGAAATTGACCTTTTTGCCCTTGCCCATAAACAGCCCCCTCCGAGAGAGAACTGTTTCCGGCAAACTTTTCCGCGATCGTTCCGCACTTTTTCCCGGAGTATTTATCGACCCCCAGGCAAGCCAGCCTCTTATCATGAGCCCCGAACTTGCATGTTGACTTTGCTTGCACCTTGTGTGAGTATAGTTGCAGTTGTTTCATATCGTTTTCGTCTGCAGTTATTCCATTATGCCTGTCAGGCATGCTTGTGTTTTCACGATATCGTTTGCCATGATACTTAGAATGTTGTTATTGATAATGCCATGTCACTACTCTACTTTATTTGCATGTCATCATTATAAAATGTTATGAGGATTGTAATGCACCGTTGATATGCTATTACTTGGTATTGTCATGTTCTTTATCCTATAGTTGTGCACTTGAGAAAGTTCAATATTTTGTTCATGCATTTGTATGCTTCATGCTCATCGTTGCATTCATGTTCAGGATGTGGAGAAGGAATTAAAATGACTTAACAATAACAAACCTCCTCCATCATCGATGGGATCGAGTCATAGTGCCACTAAATCGAACATTTTCAGTGCATCCACATTTACCTTTTTGGGGAGGCCTTAATGTGATCTATTGTCGTGCCTCTCGCCGGTGCCTCCAGCTAGGGAAGGTTATGGGCGTGCTTACCCTGATCGGGTATGTGGACACAACCTTGTGTGCCCCTTGTCAAAAAATTTGGTACCGGTCCCCGTGAGGGACGTTTTGGCCACGACGGTGGTCGGAATGTCTTTGGTAGACACGGGGCCACCCAGGACTAGCCCAGTTGGGAGTGGGTCGGAGTGGCCGGGAGAGTGTCATGGCGGTAGGTCGGTTTCGTCGAAATGTCATTGGTCCACCCGAATGGGATGACGAGTCCATGGGTTCCTTGGTGTGGGTACAGTGTGCTACCTCTGCAGAGTGTATATAAAGTCTATCGATAGCAACACAGTTTGTAGTATGGTCCCACTATCAGGTCTTGGTCGAAATGGAGGATAAACCTGAAATAATTAAGTTGGTAAATAAAGATGTGATAACCAGAATATGGTGACTTGGACTATGAGATGGTCATGAGAAGTCATGACAATGTTTTTATATGATCACGAGACAAGGTCACGGTGAGTGTTGGAGACCAAGTATTGGTCATGGTTGTGATCACCGGTAAGATCACCGTTTGAGACCCAGTGTTGGTCATGGTTGTGATCGCCGAAAAGATCACCATTCGGTTGAGAGGCAACCCGTTGGTAAGAGAGTCCGAGGGACTCTGTGCACAAGTTGGGTTGCTTTGCATGAGTAATATATCATCATTTGCATTTAAAGAACCATGATAAAACAGAAGATGGTTGCATAAAGTTAACATGATATGTCTACATTGGATATATTCGGTAGTTTATTTTCAACATAGTTTCATGATGCCATGCCAGGCTTTGATTTATATGTTAAATTATGCCATGATTGGATGATATGTTATGTTTTGCTATTACCCTGTTAGAAGCATGTTTTGTTATGCCATGATTACTACCATGTTAGTAGATGCTATGATTTTGTTCAGGCTTAGTTGATCTTTATCATGCCATGTTTAGCAATTGATATGAGGTAGGCTGTTGCATGCGCTCGGTTCTCGCCTTGTCTTCTGCTTGTTTGGATGCTTTGTATTTGGTTGTCTTGCAAGTACATCCAATGTACTGACCTGGCGTGTCATGCCAGTTTTGTAGGTCATACCCGGAGTGTTTGCTTGACCGTCGTACTAGGCCGTAACCTTGCCAGTCATGTGAGTTGTGGAGCCCAGCCAGAGTTGTTATGCTGTCACACCAAGACTTCCGCCGCCATTTAAATAAGTTTCCGCTGCCATTTATATAGCCGTAGGGCTATGCCAGATGATTGTATTCATCAATGATGTACACTTCTATACATGTATTGGATGAATATTCTTGTACCTGGAGTGTTGTATTATGCACATGTCGTGCGTCAGGTGTTATCCTGGGCTGACGTGCGAAGGCCCCCTGCTCCATGCAGAATTGAACCAAACTGTTAACTGAACACGACAACTAATTAACCAACAGTTAATAAGTGAGCACCACTTGCACGACATATAGAACATATACACTAGAGCAACAGATTGCATGGTAAAAGTAGATAGCACAATTCACTAGAATTTGTTAAGGAAAGGCAGTAGTTAGCAAACTGAACATGGGTCCTTATAGTGAGCTAATAAGACAAGCTACTCGTCATTGTCGGAGATATCAATGACGATTGGCTCCTTGGACATGGAAGAGGGTGAGGCCTCCGCATCGTGGGTGCCCTTGTCGTAGTGGTGAGTTGCTTGAGCCGCTTCGGGGACCAACCTGCTGGCTCTTGAGATGAGGTAAGCATGTGCATGCTGAGAAAACATCTCGTAGTCTTCGTCGAAGGCACCGAGGGTGGCCTCGAGAAAAGGCCATGAATTGTCGTTTAAAGTAGCCAACCGCATCACGGCATCGGCGCACGAGGCGTCGACGGTGGCCTCGACCGCGAGGTGCTCCTGCAAGATCTGGGGGTCAGCACGAATGGCAGCCATCGTAACCTCATCTGTGCGTGCGCCGCGATTTGCTTCTCCGCTGCCAAATGCTCCTTGAGATCCTGGCTATACTGCGTGCACCATGGCTTTGGGCAGCGCTTATTTGGTGGAGGGGTCGGTGATTTGGGTGGAAGGTGTCATGCCGGTGGTCGGGGCATGTGTGATGTGGAAGGAGGAGGAGGATGGGGTCGGGTATGGATTACCTACCTGGATAGGCGAGGCCGAGCAGCGTGAAGGAGGGTCACCGGCGAGGAGGCGTCACTGCAAGGAAGGAGTTAAGGTTTAAACTTGGAAAGGAAGGCAGAAACTGGGGAAATGTGGCTTTTGGTAAGGGGGAGGGGGCGGAGAGGTAGATATTTCTGCGGAAGCCGAAAATTTTGAATCACTTCAGCAAAAGAACTTGCGCGCAAAATGTCATTAGATGGTGCTCCAGGATATTTTGTACTGCATCTCACACGGTTGGTGATAATAAACTGTGTGAGATCTACATGATTTTTCATCTTGATTTGAATTACATAATGGGGTCACAACGGCTATGGACGGTGTTTGAATTGCTAGAACTTTTATCTGCAGTGAACATGCAACTATATGTGTGTCGTAAACGAATTGGAATTATTCATGGTTTCTTTGGAAATTTTATACATTAAATTAGTTTTCTAGCCATTTTAGGTGCGCAATTCAAAATTAAACTACATGCACATGCTCCAGTGCAACAACATGGGTTGAAAAATCATATATGTGTCCATGGGTTTATGCTTATGTCCCATGTAAGAAATGAGGATGAATTTGGGGGATCGTTTGGACATTTTTATACATTAACCGAGTTTTCCCTGCATTCATGTGCATAATTCAAATTCTAACCACATGCACATGCTCCAGTGCATATAAATTGGTTCGAAATTGGAATGTGTGTCCTTGGTTACATGCTTAAGTCCCATGCAAAAATGAGAATGAATGTCAAACACCTTGCCACCATTGCTCGGCCGCTAACATTGAGATACATGGTTTTTAAATTCTAATAAATCGAAAATGCGTCTGAAATTTATGGAACTTGACATTTTAGCATGGAACGGCATCAAGATGCAGTGGTAAAAATATTGTCCCATTTGGGGCAGGTTGGGTTATATAAGCTTCTCACAAACCAGAGCTTCTCTCAACAAGCCTCATGGTTACGGTAGGGAACGTTTCACCTTTCTGGACGAAATGATATCCGTTGCCTCTTCTTGATTTCAATTTTTTTTCTAGTGTCAACATAGAACAACATGAGTGTTGTGTTAATTTTAGGAATTTTTCGGGGCTCCTTTGGACATTTTTATACATTAACTGAGTTTTCAATGCATTTATGTGCATAATTCAAATTTGAACTACAGGCACATGCTCTAATGCATATTAATTGGTTAAAAATTCAAATATGTGTCCTTGGTTGCATGCTTAGGTCACATGCAAGAAATGGGAATGAATGTCAAACACCCTACCGCCGTCACTCGGCCGCAAACATTGAGATACCTGGTTTTTAAATTCTAGTAAATCCAAAACTTGTCTGAAATTCACGAAACATGGCATGCTATCATGGAGCGGCATCAACATGTCGTGGTAAATTTTTTTTGTCCCATTAGGGGCAGGTTTGGGTATAAGCTTCTCACAAAACAGAGCTTCTCACAACAAGCCTGATGGTTTCGGTAGGGAACGTTTCACCTTTGGGGACGAGAATCCGTTGCCTCTTCTTGATTTCAATTTTTCTCTAGTGTCAACATAGAGAGTGTTTTGTTATTTTTTGTAATTTTTTGGGGCTCGTTTGGACATTTTTATACATTAATTGGGTTTTCCAGGCATTTTATGTGCATAAAAATTTGAACTACATGCACATGCTCCAGTGCATATAAATTGGTTGAAAAATCAAGCCTGTGACCTTGGATAGATGCTTAGGTCCCATGCAAGAAATGGGAATGAATTTCAAACACCAGGGCACTGTTGATTGCCGGCAAAACGTTGAGATACTTTGTTTTTAAATTTTAGTAAATCCAAAACTCGTCTGAAATTCATGAAACTTGGCATGCTATCATGGATCGGCATCAACATGCCAGGGTAAAACAATTGTCCCATTTGGGGCAGGTTTGGGTATAAGCTTCTCACAACAAGCCTCATGGTTTCGGTAGGGAACGTGCCACCTTTGGGGAGGAAACGATGTCTGTTGACTCTTATTGCTTTCAAAAAAATTCTAGTGTCAACATAGAACAACAGGAGTGTTGTGTTAAAATTTGGAATTTTTCGGGGTTTGTTTGGATATTTTTATACATTAACTTGGTTTTCTAGGCATTTTATGTGCATAATTCAAATTTGAACTACATGCACATGCTCCAGTGCATATAAATTGGTTGAAAAATCAAATATTTGTCCTTGGGTGCATGCTTAGGTCCCATGCAAGAAATGGGAATGAATTTCAAACATCCTGCCACCATCACTCGGCCGCAAACATTGAGATACCTGGTTTTTAAATTCTAGTAAATCCAAAACTTGTCTGAAATTCATGAAACTTGGCATGCTATCATGAAGAGACATCAACATGTCGTGGTAAAAAATTTGTCCCATTTGCGGCAGGTTTGGGCATAGGCTGCTCACAAACCAGAGCTTCTCACAACAAGCCTGATGGTTTCGGTAGGGAAGGTGCCACCTTTGGGGACGAAACGGCATCCATTGCCTCTTATTGCTTTGAAAAAATTTCTAGTGTCAACATAGAACAACAGGAGTGTTATGTTAAATTTTGGAAATTTTCGGGGTTCGTTAGGACATTTTTATACATTAACGGGGTTTTCTATTTTATGTGCATAATTCAAATTTGAACTACATGCACATGCTCCAGTGCATATATATTGGTTGAAAAATCAAATCTACGTCCTTGGGTGCATGCTTATTACCCATGCAAGAAATGGGAATGAATTTCAAACACCAGGGCACTATTGATTGCCGACAAAACGTTGAGATACTTTGTTTTTAAATTCTAGTAAATCCAAAACTCGTCTGAAATTCATGAAACTTGGCATGCTATCATGTAGAGACCCGACCTCAGACGGTCAAGTCTCTGTGCTTAAGTGTCATCCCTGGATCGGTATTGTTGACACACACAATACTCAAGGATTTATTGCAGAGTTTCAATCACACACTTATTACATCGAGAGTCTCAAAAAAACTACTTATTATAATAATATGGCTGAAGGCCATCTAAATAAGATAACGACGGAAGCTTGAAGATAAATGAGTCCATCCAACTCCATGGCAAAACTGAGTGCACGACAACGACCTAGTGCACCTTACTCTTTGTATCAAAATTCTGCAACATAATACGTTGCAGCCTGTGTAGGTCAACACATGGAATATGCTGGCAAGATAACACTATAGTGCAATGAACAAAATAACAACTATCACTACATGCATATATGGCTGGTGGAGGCTCTATGGTTATATTTTGCATAAAGCTAGTTTTTCCCTACAACAAAGGAATATATTTTATTTAACCACAAAGTTTGTTGAAAACATTGAGAAGGTCACCCCAACTCAATCCCAAAATTAAAAGTTATAACCCGACAAATTAATTAAGCAAAGTGATGAGATCAACATAATAATTCAAGTACCAGATACTCAAAATGTCCATAGCCGGGGACACGGCTAACCATGATTAGTTTGTACACTCTGCAAAGGTTTGCGCACTTTTCCCCACAAGACTTGATATCCTCCTTTAAAGTTCTCGCACTACATGATGTTTGAGAAACGGATGACCGAGACACGGTCTTTTAGAAGCATTAACTCTTTACGATGGGTAGACAGTACCACCTACATCCCCTACATCTGCTAGTCTACCACTAAAAGAGGTCACACAACATACTCAACTATGCCAGAGCCCATAATGGCTTTTGGCTTCTCAAAGTGCAATCATGCCCTTAATCATATTTTGATGTTGATGACAACATGCATATTGGGACTAATCATGTTTATCGAGTATTTCTCAGGGTTGTGTGTGTGTGTGCATCATGACTACGGACATAAAACATATATACATATATCACTCAAGAGCAGAGACACAAGACAAAGATAAAAAGCTTCGACTCCATATTTTCGGTTTGTTCTCGAGTATGGGATCCCGCACTATTAAGAGGGGATCGTTGGATTTCCCAAAAGAACTTGCTCAAAACCACAAAATTCCCTCTCATACCATCTCAAAATTCTTCCTCTAACTTGTGCACAAATGGTAGTATGTTTCTAAGCTAATAGGTCCAACTTACACCGGACGTCCGAAGTCTACGGACGTCCGGCCTCTCTCATCCAACCAGACATCCAACTCTCTCCAGTTGTCTGGTGAATCGTCACAGAACTGATATTAGCGGAAGACCGATCACACCGGACGTCCGGTCACCTAACGTCTGCTCATCTCCGGATATCCGGTGCACTCCAACAGAACTACAATTAGCGGATTTCCGACAACACCAGACGTCCGGGCTCCGGACAACCGGTGCCTTTTGGATGTCTGCTGCCTGTGCGTCTCACTCCTCACCTGTGTCCCTGGTTGGTGTCCCAGCCACCGGACGACCGGCCGCCCTGCCGGACGTCCGGTCCTATCTGTGTCACCGGTCGTCAGGTATCCACCAGACGTCCGTCTGCACTAAGTGGCTCAATGGTATGTTTGCCCTCACACTATATATAGCCTTCTCCCTCTCCCGGGATGAGGTTGACCATTCACTTTGAGCTTGCCAATAACACTTTTCACTCTCTCTCTCAATCCTCTACACCAAATCCTAGATCCCCAAGTGATTTGGGAACATTTGAGAGAAGTTCTCCAATCAAGTGATAGATCCACTCCTTCCCCTTCTTTGCACCAAAGGAATTTGTGATTTGAGCAAGTCTTGAGCTTTTCCCCATCATTCTGGTCACTCTTGGAGGTTGGAGACTCCTAGGCGGTAGGAGTCTTTCGGAGAGGAATCGACCCTTGTGATTACCCCCGGATAAGTTTGTGAGGTTTTCGAGACCACCCCAAGGTCTACCACTAGTGGTTGAGAAATGCCTCCATGGTGTTGTCTCAAAGGGAGAATAGGGTGAGCCTTCGTGGCGTTGGTGTGCCTTCGTGGTAACATCCACCTCTCTAACGGTGACGTAGCTTCCCTCCAATGAAGTCAACATCGGCATACATCCTCGTCTCCCGGAGTTGCGGTTATCCCTAACCCTAACTCTCTACTTGTATTTACTTGTCTCTTAGCTCTTATTCATTTACTTGCTTAGCCCTTAGCATCACACTTGCAATTGTTAGGCTCACCTTCATATTCCGCATTATTGCCTAAAATTGCTAAGTAATAATTAAAAATTGTTAGTGTACCTATTCACCCCCCTCTAGGTCCATCTCGGTCCTCTCAATTGGTATCAGAGCCTCGTGCTCTATTCTTGTGGCTTAACCGCCCTAGAGCGAGATGAACCCCGATGGGACTCCCCTTTTTATAGATCCGAAGGTTAAAGGCGAGGCTTCTTCAGAAGTCAAGTCCTTTACTTCTGAGGATCTGGAATGGGCCCTTGCTAAGCAAAAATAGGAGCATGATGATTCTCTTGAGGCCTTGGTCCAAATGAGACTAGCCACATTGTCCATGGTGCTTGCACCACTTTCTGGTGGTGTGGCTTTGAGGCCAACTGTGCCTACTCCGTCACTTGGTCAACAACCTCCTAAGAATGATCACTCCAGTGTTCCTTGGCTTTATGCAAGACCCCAAGTTGAGAAACCAAAATATAACCCTCAAGGCAAACCTCCTTTACTTGATGCCACTTCTGATTTTGCCTTGTGGAGAGTTGCTATGCAGGATCATCTTCGATATGGAAATGATGAGATGTTGGAGATCTTGGAGACATTTATGACAAGAATCTCAATGACACTGCAACCATGTGTATAAGGAGAGGTACGGTTGAAAAGCAAAGGAGACCTTTCATACACATCACAAGTGCCAAGGAACTATGGGAAAGTATCATAAGATCCAAGACCGGTACCTCCACCCTCCGGAGTGCTCAATATGAAATTGCCAAGGGGTAATTGCAAAACTTTTGTATGGAGAAAGGTGAAACTCCCAATCAACTCCTTGAGCGTCTCATGACTTAAATCGTCTGCATTCGGAGGTCGGACATAAGTCCCTTGAAAATTAGCCCGAAAAGCGTCCTCGAGCTCCTCCCAACTTCCAATTGAGTTTTTAGGGAGGCTTTTCAGCCAGTGTCGAGCTGGCCCTTTAAGCTTCAGGGGCAAGTATTTGATGGCATGGAGATCGTCTCCGCGAGCCATATGAATATGGAGGACAAAGTCCTCGATCCAGACTCCAGGGTCTGTGGTCCCGTCGAACACCTCTATGTTCACCGGTTTGAATCCTTCTAGGAATTCGTGGTCCAGCACCTCATCAGTGAAACATAAGGGGTGTGTGGCACCCCTGTATTGGGATGTGCCATGGTGTTCAGACTGTTGTAGTATTCGGTTTTGGTTTTGTACCGGAGCGCGCTTCCTAGATCCATAGATGGATCTGGTTGCTCCGGATTTTTGGTGCAAGTTCTCACGTAGATCATGTGTTGACTTATGCGCGACTTTGTTAGCCGCTCTATCGCGTTCACAAGGTGGTGGATCCGGCCGGTTGGCCGTATCATTCTTTGGATGTGTGGGCTCTAAGGCCTCATCGTCGAATTCCGATAATAGCTTGCGCTTTGGATAGATTTTTGTGTGGTAACTTCCACCATAATTTGTTTCCTTGTCGAGCACTTTGTTTCCACCTGTTGTTGAGCGTATCTTGTGCGGCCTTAATCCTTTGCTTCTGTTTCTTCAGGCTCCTCGATGTGGCAATAAGCCTTCTGCGGAGGTTCTCTTGTTCCAAGTGCGTTTTCGGGATGATGTATGCATCTTCGTCCGGACCGTTTTCCTCCCCAGACGGGGTTTGATGAGGTTTATCCTTGGCGTCGCCGTGTTCGGACGCTGGATCCATACTATGTTCGCCGTTTGGATCTTGATCGTGCTCTGCCACCGGGGTGGTGCAGTCGTCGTTTCTTCTAGAGTCGACTGGACTGTTATTTCCTCTTGCGCTGTTATCGCTGTTTTTGCTATGGCGGGACTTCGAGCGGCGCCGCTGACGTCGGCGCTTGGGTTGCTTGGAGGGGGCATCCTCCGCTGTCTCTTCGCCATTGCCCTCTGTGGGTGTATCCACCATATATATGTCATGTGACGAAGTGGTCGTCCGGCGCCTTGTGGGCGGTGGTTCCTGTTCGTCTCCTGCATCGCCGTCCATACCGTCGATGTTTCCGGAGTCGAAGTCGAGCATGTCAGTTAAGTCGTCGACAGTGGCTACTAAGTGGGTGGTGGGTGGGCAGCGCATTTCTTCGTCATCCACATCCCATTCTAGCCGGACATAGTTCGGCCAAGGTTCTCCTGACAGGGAGAGAGACCTTAATGAATTTAGCATATCGCCGAAGGGTGAGTGCTGAAAGATATCTGCGGAGGTGAACTCCATGATCGGCGCCCAATCTGATTCGATGTGTGCGGACGCAGGCGGCTCGGAGCCCGTGACCGGATAAGAATCCAGTGGTTCGGCAACGCGGCTCTCGTAAGGGGTAAAGTCAATATCCGGCTCTATCGCCACTAAGAGTGCAGCCTCCATGGCGGGGTCTATCCCTCCGCTCTCGTATGGCGCAATTTTCTCCAGATTGATGGCCGGAGTAGTTATAGATGCGCTCTCCCGAACATTGTCCGACGGCAGAGTTACGTCATGCTCGTCGTGACTAAGCGGCACACCTGGCATGGGCTCGAATCCATCGAAGATCAAATCTCCGCGGATGTCTGCTGTGTAATTCAAGTTTCCAAATCTGACTTGATGGCTAGGGGCGTATCTCTCGATCTGCTCTAGATGGCCAAGCAATTTGGCCCGCAGTATGAAGCCGCCGAATACGAAGATCTGTCTGGGGAGGAAAACCTCACCCTGGACCGCATCGTTACCAATGATCGAAGGATCCATCAAGCCTTACGACGACAACACAGTGGAACTCCCAATGAAAGCACCAATGTCGGTGTCAAAACCGGCGGATCTCGGGTAGGGGGTCCCGAACTGTGCGTCTAAGGCGGATGGTAACAGGAGGCAGGGGACACGATGTTTACCCAGGTTCGGGCCCTCTTGATGGAGGTAATACCCTACGTCCTGCTTGATTGTTCTTGATGATATGAGTATTACAAGAGTTGATCTACCACGAGATCGTAGAGGCTAAACCCTAGAATCTAGCCTATGGTATGATTGTATGTTGTCCTATGGACTAAACCCTCCGGTTTATATAGACACCGGAGGGGGCTAGGGTTACAAAAGGTCGGTTACAAGGGAGGAGATATACATATCCGTATTGCCTAGCTTGCCTTCCACGCCAAGGAGAGTCCCATCTGGACACGAGACGAAGTCTTCAATCTTGTATCTTCATAGTCCAACTATCCGGCCAAAGGATATAGTCCGGCTGTCCGGAGACCCCCTAATCCAGGACTCCCTCACTCACTGCTGACATTGAGTCATGTGAGTGTGACAAGACAGAAGATGGATTCAACATGACTAAGCGATTTCTTGTGGACAAGTTGCTTCATGCTCTTGCCCCATATCACCACCAAATGGTGTGGGACATAAGACAACACCATGCCTTCAAGGAAATGACTACCGATGACATCATATCCACCTTCCAACTATTTGAAGAGTCAAAGGCAAATGCTACAAAACATCTTGCCATGCATGGTACTCCAACATCAAAGATCAATCTTGCATTGAAGGCCAAGCATGTATGTGAAGATGAGCAAAGTGAAGAAGAAGAAGATGATGATGATGATGATGATGAAGATGGTGATGAGCTTGAATCCGATGAGGGCCCTTCATATGAAGACATGGCTCTTTTGGTCAAGAAGTTTAGCGCAGGAAAATTCAAAGGAAGATTCCAGAAGAAGAAAGTGAGAAAATGCTATAACTGTGAAGAAACCAATCACTTCTCCAACGAGTGTCCTTATGAGAAGAGAGAAGATAAACCAAGGTTTCCCAAGAAGAAGTTGCCAAATCGTTTGAACTCCAAGCTCAAGAAGAGAGATTGGAAAGCAATGGTTACTCAAGAAGAATCCGATCCGGATGATGTTAGTGGTGTTGCCGGAGTTGCTCATGATTCTCAAAACACGTTGAGTCTAGTCAACAAGAGTGGTTATGTTGTCACCTACAACTATATGAAGGACTACAAGGGCAACGCTCACAAGTGCCTAATGGCAAAGGCCGTGGTAGAAGATGGACAAGACCAAAGCTCTCTCGACAAGGTCAAGGTAACTCCATGATCAAATCCTCTTTTCACTCCTCCTACTCCTAGTGATGAGTATATTGATGCAGAGGATTATCATGAGGATGATGATATAGATGATCCCATGCTTGCTAAACTAAATAAGTTCATGTGCTCCCTCAAAGGAAAGAAGCTCACTAGGTTTCGTATGCTTATGGAGATGGTGAGTATGCACACCATCACCATTAAAGAACTCGAAACCCTCATCACCGAGGAAAAGGAAAAATATGAAATTCTTGAGCGGAAAGTCCAATATGAGGAAGCAAGAAATGATGAAATATGCTTGAAAATTGGTACAAACATTGATGATCATACTAAAGATCTTGCCTCCTTGAAAAGGGCTATTGACTCTCGTGAAGAGTTGATGAATGATAAAAGTAAGCTTGTGAAGTCTAATGCTTCTCTCTCTAAGGATTGTGAGCTCCTATCCATGTCCCTCAAGACTAAGGAAGAAGATCTCACCCTTCTTACAAAGAGTTTTGAGACTCTCAAGCTTACTTATCTTGAAACTCTAGCCAAGGCTTACTCTTCTCCTATTATCAATGTTGATACTTGTACTACTAACTCTAGTAGTGATTTAGCATCTATTCTTAAGGAGAATTGCTTTCTTAAGGCTCAAATAAAGAAAGGTCTCATGACATGTGCTCACGGGGAAACGAACCTTCATGAGGTATTGAGCCAACACAATGAGGTGTCTGCCAAAGAGGGACTCGGGTTTGACCCAAGCACAAGCAAGAAGAAGATGTCCTCTCAAAAGTGCACCACTCCTCTAAAATAAACATTTGTTCGAGAAGGGCACAAGGAGAAAGGTAAGGTTGTTAGTGGGAAGGCCACAAGGGGCATGCCCACTCTCAAGAAGCCAAAAGAATGCATGCCTCCATCCTATGTACTTCGTAATACTAAGGATGGAGAAGTTTATGCTAAGTTTGTTGGTCCTCGAAATGCATTTAGGTTTTATGCTATTTGGGTCCCTAAGACCCTTGTGACTAACTTGGGAGATCCCATTTCAAAATGGGTGCCTCTAACCAAGTCATAATTATGTGTAGGTTGCTTTCTACGGTGGAGTAAAATGGGTGATTGACAGTGGATGTACCAATCATATGACCGGAGATAGAAAATTGCTCTACGATTTCATGGAAGCTATTCAACAATTTATGAGCATTATGTTTGGTGGAGGATCAAAAGGACAGGTACTCGGGTTGGGCAAGGTGGCTATCACAAATGACATGTCTCTTGCAAATGTCATGCTTGTCCAATCCCTTAAATACCATTTGCTTTCTGTTCGCCAATTGGCTTCTGTTGGTTATGATACACTCTTTGGACTAATGGATGTGAAAGTCTTTAAGAGAGATACTCTCGTGGTGGCCTTTGTTGGAGAGTTGGATGGCAACCTTTACACAGTTGATTTCTCGAAAGAGAGCACATTCCATGCAACTTGTCTAATGACCAAGGCCGACAAGGGGTGGCTATGGCATCGCCGGCTAGCCCATGCCGGCATGAGAAATATTCAAGATCTCTTAAAGGGTAATCACATCCTTGGACTAACCAATGTCTCTTTTGAGAAAGATCGTGTGTGTAGTGCATACATAGCCGGGAATCAACATCAATCAAAGCACCCACCCAAGAATATTGTGTCTACTTCAAGGCCTTTGGAGCTCCTTCATGTGGATCTTTTTGGGCCTCCTTCATGGGATAGTCTTGGTGGGAAAAAGTATGGGCTTGTCATTGTTTATGATTACTCAAGATATACATGGGTCTTCTTCCTCAAGTCCAAAGACGAGATGAAGATCACCTTCATTGATTTTGCCAAGAAAGCACAACGCAAGTTTGACAAAGAAATCTTGGCAATAAGAAGTGATAATGGGTCTGAGTTCAAGAACTACACCTTGGAAGAATTTCTTAGTTATGAAGGGATTGAACATCAATATTCATCTCCATACACTCCCCAACAAAATGGTGCAGCAGAAAGGAAGAACCACACACCTGTGGAGATGGAGGTCCATGTTGGATGAATACAAGTCGCCACATAGTTTTTGGGTCGAGGCTGTCAACACCGCATGCCATGCATCAAACCGGCTCTTCCTCCGCACTATATTGGAAAAGATTCCATATGAGCTCCTAACTGGAAACAAGCCAAATGTCAAGTACTTTCGTGTATTTGGGTGCAAATGTTTCATCCTCAACAAAAGAGAACGGTTAGGAAAATTTCAATCCAAAACCATTGAGAGCATATTTGTTGGCTATGGATCAAACTCTCACGCCTGTAGAGTCTACAACAAATCAAATGGATGTGTTGTAGAAACTTGTGACATGGTGTTTGATGAATTTAATGGCTCCCATGGGGAGCAAGTTGATCTAAGTGATGTAGGTGAAGAAGATTCTTCTCAAGATATCTTGACCATGGGTGTTGGTGCACTTCTTCCAATGGAACAAGAACCTCATGATGAAGAAGAAGAAGATGGAAGCTTCACGCATCATCAAACTACTTCAACACCCATACCACCACAAGCTCATATTACTCAACCAATGCCTGTAGACCAAGTACAAGATGATGATCAAGTTCCTCTTCATAATAATCATCAAGACAAGATCTTCCTCAAGGGCAAGAACAAGAAAGTGCAATCATTGACGATGAACCTCAACATATGCAAAATGAAGAAGAAGATCTTCCACCACACATTAATGATCCATATGTTGAGGACGTGGATGATGGACATGAAGTTGAACCTCGTGAAACTCTTACCTCCATCATGCCTCGAGTGGTCGGTCGTGTTGATGTTGACAAAATTCTCACCGGCATATCGGAAGGTAGAGTCACTCGTAAACATTTGACAAACTTTTATGCTCACTTCTTGTTTGTGTCTAGTGTTGAGCCTCTCAAGGTACAAGATGCATTGATGGACAACGATTGGCTCGTTACTATGCAAGAAGAGTTAAACAGTTTTGAATGCGACCAAGTGTGGTCCTTAGTCAAGAGGCCAACTACCGAGCACAATGTCATTGGAACAAAATGGATTTTCAAGAACAAGCAAGATGAGAATGGTGTTATCATCCGTAACAAGGCAAGGTTAGTGGCACAAGGGTACTCACAAGTTGAAGGTTTGGGCTTTGGTGAGACCTTTGCCCCCGTTGCCCGTCTTGAATCCATTCGTATCTTACATGCTTATGTTGCTTTCAATGGTTTTACATTACATCAAATGGATGTGAAGAGTGCTTTCCTTAACGGTCCTCTACAAGAAGTATATGTATCACAACCACCTAGGTTCGTTGATCCCGATCACAAAGACTATGTGTATAAACTTCATAAGGCTTTGTATGGCCTCAAACAAGCACCTCGTGCTTGGTATGATCATCTTAAGAAGTTTTTACTCGATGATGGTTTTGTGAGAGGGGTGATCGATCCCACTCGTTTTACTAAGAGGGACAAGGGTGATTTGATCTTATGCCAAATCTATGTAGATGATATCATTTTTGGTTCTCCTAACATTCATTTGTGCAAGAAGTTTGCGGCTTCCATGACCAAGAATTTTGAGATGTCACTCAATGCGGATTTGAAGTTCTTCCTTGGATTTGAAATCCAGCAATTTCAAGAAGGAATTTTCTTGTCTCAAGCAAAATACCTCAAGGATATCCTAGAGAAATTTGGCATGTCTGATGCTAGTCCATATAAGACACCCATGCCAACCAAAATTGTACTCACTGAAGACACAAACGGTATCCCTTTCGACCCATCTAAATACCGCTCTATGATTGGTTCATTGCTTTATCTTTGTGCATCTAGACCAGACATCATGTTTAGTGTATGCATGTGTGCTAGATTTCAAGCTTCCCCTAGGGAAAGTAATCATAAGGCGGTTAAGCATATTCTTAGATACCTTGCTCACACCCCAAAGTTGGGTCTATGGTACCCCAAGGATGCTAAGTTTGATCTCATTGGGTACACGGATGCGGATTGGGCTGGAGACAAAGTGGATCGTAAGTCCACCTCCGGTGCATGTCAATTCCTTGGAAGCTCCTTGGTAAGTTGGTCCTCCAAGAAAAAAAATTGTGTCGCCCTCTCCACTACTGAAGCTGAATACATTGCAACCGCCAGTTGTGCAACTCAATTAATATGGATGAGGCAAACTTTGAAGGATTACGGTATCACCTATAGACATGTGCCTCTTCTATGTGATAATGAAAGTGCCATCAATATTGCTGAGAACCCCAAAGATCATACCCGCACCAAGCACATTGACATTAGGTACCACTTCTTGAGAGATCATGTGGAGAAGGGTGATATTGACATTGCTCATGTTGGCACAGATATGCAACTTGCAGATATTTTCACAAAGCCATTGGATGAAGCAAGGTTTTGTCTGTTGGGGAACGTAGTAATTTCAAAAAAATTCCTACGCACACGCAGGATCATGGTGATGCATAGCAACGAGAGGGGAGAGTATGATCTACGTACCCTTGTAGATCGCAACGGAAGCGTTGACACAACGTAGAGGAAGTAGTCGTACGTCTTCTTCCCGATCCGACCGATCCAAGCACCGTTACTCCGGCACCTCCGAGTTCTTAGCACACGTTCAGCTCGATGACGATCCCCGGGCTCTGATCCAGCAAAGCTTCGGGGAGGAGTTCCGTCAGCACGACGGCGTGGTGACGATCTTGATGTTCTACCGTCGTAGGGCTTCGCCTAAGCACCGCTACGATATGACCGAGGTGGAATATGGTGGAGGGGGGCACCGCACACGGCTAAGGAACGATCACGAAGATCAACTTGTGTGTCTATGGGGTGCCCCCTGCCTCAGTATATAAAGGATGGAGGAGGAGGAGGCCGGCCAAGGCTATTGGTGCGGCCAGGATGGGAGTCCTACTAGGACTCCAAGTCCTAGTAGGAGTCCATCAAGAGGGGAGGAAGGGAGAAGGAAGTGGAGGAGAACGAGAGGTGGCCGGCCCCCTTTTCCCTAGTCCAATTCGGACCAAAGGGGAGGAGGGGCGCAGCAGCCCCTTGGCCCTTTCTCCTCTTCCCACTAAAGCCCATCAAGGCCCATTGCTTCTCCCGTAACTACCCGGTACTGAGAAAAATACCCGAATCACTCGGAACCTTTCCGATGTCCGAATATAGTCGTCCAATATATCGATCTTTACGTCTCGACCATTTCGAGACTCCTCATCATGTCCCCGATCTCATCCGGGACTCCGAACTCCTTCGGTACATCAAAACTCATAAACTCATAATATAACTGTCATCGAAACCTTAAGCGTGCGGACCCTACGGTTCGAGAACAATGTAGACATGACCGAGACACGTCTCCGGTCAATAACCAATAGCGGGACCTGGATGCCCATATTGGCTCCTACATATTCTACGAAGACCTTTATCGGTCAGACCGCATAACAGTATACGTTGTTCCCTTTGTCATCGGTATGTTACTTGCCCGAGATTCGATCGTCGGTATCCAATACCTAGTTTAATCTCATTACCGGCAAGTCTCTTTACTCGTTCCGTAATACATCATCTCACAACTAACATATTAGTTGTAATGCTTGCAAGGCTTTATGTGATGTGCATTACCGAGAGGGCCCAGAGATACCTCTCCAACAATCGGAGTGCAAATCCTAATCTCGAAATACGCCAACCCAACATGTACCTTTGGAGACACCTGTAGTGCTCCTTTATAATCACCCAGTTACGTTGTGACGTTTGGTAGCACCCAAAGTGTTCCTCCGGCAAACGGGAGTTGCATAATCTCATAGTCATAGGAACATGTATAAGTCATGAAGAAAGCAATAGCAACATACTAAACGATCGGGTGCTAAGCTAATGGAATGGGTCATGTCAATCAGATCATTCAACTAATGATGTGATCCTGTTAATCAAATAACTACTCCTTTGTCTATGGTTAGGAAACATAACCATCTTTGATTAACAAGCTAGTCAAGTAGAGGCATACTAGTGACACTCTGTTTGTCTATGTATTCACACATGTATTATGTTTCCGGTTAATACAATTCTAGCATGAATAACAAACATTTATCATGATATGAGGAAATAAATAATAACTTTATTATTGCCTCTAGGGCATATTTCCTTCATTGTCAACTTAGGCATGCACTTGGTATCTTAGAGCTTGACAATATTATGTGAAATCTAGTACCCATTCATGCATAAACTCAATGTCTTGTCTTGATGTAGGCATATATTTAGGGGGAGACATTCAATTCGTGAGTATTCTCAGCCTACATAATGCATAAATAGAACAAACACTCTCAAAGCTATCATGTTATTCTAACTATGGTGCTTTCAATGATGGAGTAGTGATTATGCACCCAAAGTTCAAATCTTTGGGAAGCCATGTCAAGAATACTCATAGATGGTGGCCTTGGCCACCGCTCTTGTCATTAGAACAATATCTGAGCGGTGTGTTTTAGAGTTGACATAGGATACTCAATGCTTAATATATTGTGATTTTGCATCCTACTACGTTTTGAACTCATCCTCCCCATCATGGTCATTAGCACCAACTATGACCCCAACTATGGCCCTTTGTGTTCTCAAAAATCCACAAGTGCTTCCGGTCGTCCGCTATGTACCGGACGTCTGTAACATCCTCTCTGGTGCCATACTACTAGACGTCCGCTAATTAGTGCCCTGGCCAATCGCGTCGGATCTCCGGTGATACCGGTCGTCCGCTATTTCCTGCCCTGCTCAGACCCATCGGACGTCCGGGCGTTGTCGGTTGTCCGCTCCCTGGCATATCTGTTTGCCTTCTCAGGCCCCGGACGTCCGCTCCGCACCGGTCGTCCGGTCAACTCCTGGCCCGCCTATATATAAAGCCCGCGTCTTGTAGCAGTTCCTAAACCTAAAATCCGCCGTCCCTCATATCTTCTCCGCTGCCGCCGCTCACTCTCCTCACTGGGGGTGCGCGCCACCCGTGGTCCTTGCCGACTTTGCACGGGCGGCCGCCGTCGGGACCCCGCTCGTCCTCCTCTCGTCCTGATCGGCGTCGGGGAAACCCATTCATCTCCGTCGCATCTTCTCCTCGCCCTCCCGAGGTATCAACCCTTTTTTCTCCCCTCATTTCTCGAACTTCCTTGATCTATGGCAGTGGTTAAGTAAAATGGGGCTTCCTCCTTCTCTAGGTCGCTATGCCAAGGACCAAGCACTCCGCGCGCAAGCAAGTCACCGGTGGGCCATCCCGTCCGCCTCGTCGTGGTGGCTCTAACGATTCACAAGAGCGGGCCCGTCCCCAGAGGCGTGCCGCCCTCCCTCACAGCTCGACTAGTGACTCCTCATCGGAGGGATCCGACTATGAGGACGAAATCGCGGATTTGGAGCAGCCCGCCTATGTCGCTATTCGCACCTCCGCACCTAAACCGGGAACACGTCGGCCCACTTTCAAGCCTCCTCCTCCTCTGGAACAAACTCAAGGCGATGCCCGTCGCATCTCTCTTGAACCTCCACTTTCTCATGGTCGCATCATTAAAAGGTTCAATGAGGTTCCTATAGCTTCCTATCTTAAGCTTCGTCGTGACATAGATCAATTCACTGTTGTCAGCGACTCACAGGATGCTCGTTTTCACACTAATGTCCAAGCCGACATTTTTACCACTATCATCATTCCTAAAGGTTTATCTCTACATTTATGCATTGACTTAGAGCATATTCGTGCTCATCCAGTGAAATATCCGGGAGCTATTGAGCTCATTGAGTCATCCAATCTTGCTGCCCCATTTGAATTTCAACATGATTTTAACCACTCTGCCATTCATCAATTCTAAGCCACATGTTATTTTGGTCCAAATAACACCATCACTTGGATGACCTCCGACACCCTGCTCACGGCATCTTATTCTCAATTTGTTGCTGCTCTTGGGTTTCCTGACACCGGGTTCAAAATCCATAAGGATGACCCCAACCATAGGCCCAAGGGCATTGATGTCTATATGAATCTTCTCAAACCGATAGGAGATTTGACTAATGATGAGAAACAAAAGGGTCTGAACTAAGTATCCATTTGGCGCTCACCTTTCTACATCATCTATCAGTATGTCATCTGTACCATCTATCCCAAGATGGGTGACAAAGGGTCATGTAATAGCTACTGCATTGATCTCATGCATCTCCTCTATGCATCTCCAAAGGGGAAGATAAATGTCCCTCATTTTCTGTGGCATGAGATCCGTCTTGCTTGTTTTCAACACAAGCGAGCCTTTCCTCATGCCCCCTTTCTTCAGGCATTTATCGAGAGTGTTGCTCCATTTCCCATTGCCCGCAGGCACTTGCATGAACGGTGGGTCATTCCACCTCACATGGGGGATGATTGGGTTCCCAAGGACTCTTCTGCTCCTGCTCGTTGCACTCCGGCTAGTGTTCCTCCTTCTACCGCTCGTTCTACTTCTTCTGGCTCTGCATCTTTTGGTCGCATTTCTCGTTTCCTTGGGAAAGCTCACTATGCCATGATGAACATGTTTACCTTTCATTGCTCCCAAAATCACGACGTTGTCACACGCTTGGTCACCTCCAAGAATGCTCTGAAGGCTCGTTTGAGAGACTCCGGAGTTTACGATGTGAGTGACGATGAACGTCTTCCTGATGTTCCACCTTCTGACTTTGGTTTTCCTTCAGGTCTTGAGTGGGCTGACTTCTTTGATGAGGCTGGTGGTAGTGGTGCTCATGATGATGATGAAGATGATGCTCTTTGATGCTGTTATGACACCTCCTTTTGGGTATTTGCTTCCAAGGGGGAGTAGGCACTTATTTATGTGATATGATGCTATGTTATTATCTTGTTATCGAACTCATGCTATGTTATTAGCCTGTTATTGAACTTATGATATGTTTGTATCGACTTATGTTATATACTATGAGTGATGAATCTTTGTGGAGCCTATTCTAAATCTAATGTTATATTTATTATCTTGTGTATGAGTTTCGGTTGTGTTGGTATCATATTGAGGGGGAGCTCTCTTCATGCTTACCTATTAGTTATTGCACATATTGAGGAGGAGCTCCACAAAAAATCCTTCGATATTCAATGTTTTCAAATTCTTTTGATATTCAAAGCTTTACTCTAAAAAGTGCATGTATGTTGTCATCAACTACCAAAAAGGGGGAGATTGAAAGTGCAATCATGCCCTTAATCATATTTTGGTGTTGATGACAACATGCATATGGGACTAATCATGTTTATCGAGTATTTCTCAGGATTATGTCTCAAGGGCTGTGTGTGTGTGGATCATGACTACGGACATAAAACATATATACATATATCACTCAAGAGCAGAGACACAAGACAAAGATAAAAAAGCTTCGACTCCTTATTTTCGGTTTGTTCTTGAGTATAGGGATCCCGCACTATTAAGAGGGGATCGTTGGATTTCGCGAAAGAACTTGCTCAAAACCACAAAATTCCCTCTCATACCATCTCAGAATTCCTCCTCTAACTTGTGCACAAATGGTAGTATGTTTCTAAGCTAATAGGTCCAACTTTCACCGGGCGTCCGGCCTCTCTCATCAAACCGGACATCCGACTCTCTCCAGTCGTCCGATGAATCGTCACAGAACTGATATTAGCGGAAGACCGATCACACTGGACGTCCGGTCACCGGACGTCCGCTCATCTCCGGATATCCGGTGCACTCCAACAGAACTACAATTAGCGGATTTCCGACAACATCGGACGTCCGGGCTCCGGACGTCCGGCGCCTTCCGGACGTCCGCTCCTGTGTGTCTCACTCCTCACCTGTGTCCCTGGTTGGTGTCCCAGCCATCGGACGACCGGCCGCCCTATCGGACATCCGGTCCTATTTGTGTTACCGGTCGTCCGGTACCCACCAGACGTCTGTCTGCACTAAGTGGCTCAATGGTATGTTTTGCCCTCACACTATCTATAGCCTTCTCCCTCTCCCGGGTGAGGTTGACCATTCACTTTGAGCTTGCCAAGAACACGTTTCACTCTCTCTCTCTCTCTCTCAATCCTCTACACCAAATCCTAGATCCCCAAGTGATTTGGGAACATTTGAGAGAAGTTCTCCAATCAAGTGATAGATCAACTCCTTCCTCTTCTTTGCACCAAAGGAATTTGTGATTTGATCAAGTCTTGAGCTTTTCACCATCGTTCTTGTTACTCTTGGAGGTTGGAGACTCCTAGGCGGTAGGAGTCTTTCGGAGAGGAATCGACCCTTGTGATTACCCCCGGATAAGTTTGTGGGGGTTTGGAGACCACCCCAAGGACTATCACTAGTGGTTGAGAAACGCCTACGTGGTGTTGTCTCAAAGGTATAATAAGGTGAGCCTTCATGGCGTTGGTGTGCCTTCGTGGTAACATCCACCTCTCTAACGGTGACGTAGCTTCCCTCCAAGGAAGTGAACATCGGCATACATCCTCATCTCCCGGAGTTGCGGTTATCCCTAACCCTAACTCTCTACTTGTGGTTACTTGTCTCTTAGCTCTTATTCATTTCATATTGTTCTTGTTTACTTACATACTTGTTTATCTTGCTTAGCCCTTAGCATCACACTTGCAGTTGTTAGGCTCACCTTCATATTCCACATTATTGCCTAAAATTGCTAAGTAATAATTAAAAATTGTTAGTGTACCTATTCACCCCCCCTCTAGGTCCATCTCGATCCTTTCAGCTGCACACGGAAGTTTCCAGCATGAATAACATTATGATCCCTTTGAGCCTGGGTGGCAAACCATAGGATGATCACACGGGTTCCCCGGGATCTCCTTGGACAACACTAGTATATCCCCAGGTGCCCACACCCAATCCACCCAGATGTGTATTAAAGTAGCCACCTTAAGTTAACCCTTAGTTAATAATAACTCTCGCATCTTTCATGAATTCTCTCAAAACCCAAACCACGTCTACAAGCATAGCATAGGAGTATAAGCATAACGTAGTAACACCCAAGGTTTGCATATAAGACAATAGGTTCCTACCTCATCAACTACTTCCCAATACCCACATGTTAATCAAATCCTACTCATGCAATGTTTGAGGGTTGAAACTAATGCATAAAAGCTAGGTAATAAAGGGGTATGATCAAAGTGTTACTTGCCTTGCTCACGACTAGAAAACCCTAGAGATTCGTAGTAGCAAGCCTCGCACTCCGGAAACTCTATCGTGAACAAACAATAGCATACATAAGCACTCAAGCATAATATGCAAAGTTAAAACCCAAATGAAAATATCTAAACTGAAAGTTCAAGTGAAGAGCTTCGATTTGCAAAAGGAATCAACCAAATCGGAGTTACAAAACTCAAACTACGATCAAAAGAAGTTCAAATTCAAATCTGCTTGAAACCAAATTTTAAATTTTCAAATCATGTTTAAGTTGATTATTTGGATAGAGGGGAACAAGACGAAGATTATGGCGTTGGTTTCACTGGATTTGGACAAACAAACAAAAAGTAGCCAAGGTTTAAAGATCAGGGAGTAATCTGCAAAAAATATAATTACGGATAGGTACCTAGCCAAAAATAAAACTAAAAAGAAAAACCTAACGAACGAACATTTGCTAATAGGGACTAACGAACGAATTCGTTCGCTAACAGAGAAGAGCGGGTGAACGTTCGCTAATTAGAAAACCTAAAAAAATAAACCCGATCTAATGAAATAAACCAAAAAAGGGGCGGTTTTGCTTCGGTTTTTACCGGCTCGGGATGACACTTAAGCATAGAGACTTTACCGTCTGAGGTCGGGTCGCTACATATCATGGAATGGCACCCGACATGTTGTGGTATTTTTCGTGTCCATTTTGAGAGAAGGCACACTCTAATAACAGCCAACAAAGGCATTTTGAAAAAATAGTTGCCACTTTAATATCTCAAATGTTTGTATAATTAAAATCATGTGCGTTCTGTTAACCATTCACGTGACGCCATGTGTCTTGGTTTTAATGGCTATAGGAGGTGCCGTGCGGACAGCTGCTTGACTAACGGGAGGCGTGCGAGCGGAGTTCGATGCGTAGGCTGACCGAGAGGCGTGCAAGCTATCCTCAAATGCATAGGCTCACCAAGAAGCGTGCGAGTTGTACACTGCGCAGGCTCACTGGGAAGCGAGCCCTTTGACTTCCATGGCCGCCTGCCTTCCTCTCCATTAATGGCACCCAAGCCACTATTTAATACGGGCGGCCTTACTGTTCGCCTCCCATTCCCCTCTCCCCCCCTCCCGCAAACCTCCACCAACGCCATGGCGCAGAATGATCATCTACCACTAGTCTTCAAGTTTGGTGAAGTCGACTCTGAGACGGAGCAGCTAGAAAATAAGGCGGAACGGGGCCTTACTGACATGGCCCTGAACGAGCTGGCCGCGGCAGTTGCTGCCCCCGCTCCCGTCCCAGCTCCTATCCCCGCGCCCGCGCCAGCGACCATACCCGTAGCATTGATGGGCTGGTCGCCGAGCACTATCACAGAGCTGGAAGACGCGAGCGTCAGTGAGGTCTCCGCAGACCCGCACGAGCTCGTGTACATGCCAGCGCCAGTGCCCATGCGTTCCCTTCCACCCACCGCCGCACCGGTGATATTACCATGGCGATAACTAACACTACTAATCCAGTAGTAGACGTTCAAGTGGTCAATGATGTTTCCATTATAGAAGTTACATGCATGCATACTATGGCATGGATAAAGGTGCACTCACGTAAGAAAGATGAAGGGAGGCAGTTGAACGTGCATGCATTAACCAGGGAGATGGGCATGTGCGTGCATGCAATAAACGACTTGTACACAAGCACGTTTGAGTCAGAAAATATAAGAGACAAACAGAATATGGACAGTCCGGGCTGGTTTAAAGACGAAACTGTGCATATTGACTTTCTATTCTTATTCTTGCCTCCTAAGAAAATTATTAATGTTGTAATTAGGCTGGCCGGATCATGGAATTATCTTTGTTTATGTGCGTTAGGTTGGGGGCCACCGGACGGGGCAAAGTTACAGCAAAAGAGGTGGTCATGCACTGAATCCCTCATATCTATAGTTTGGGTTGTTTTGGTAGTTCATTTATTTGTCGAGATGTAAAAGGAAATATCTATATAGAGTCTAGATTAGCTTCTTTCCATTGCTTGATTTCCAAGTTAGCTTAGGGTTTTCGGCCACAATATAAGGCAAGTCAATACGTCATGGTAAGGGCAGGTTATTTTGAGATGAATTAGACATCGTGTGTGTTTCGGCCGCCGACCAAATCTTGTCAAAAGTCTCTACTGGCGTGTGTGTTCCTGCGACGCGATGCGTAGCAGATTACAAGTTGAACCTATATGGTTCGTCCACGTTATTCCTTCAGATCGAGGGGTTGGCGTGTTGTTTCCGTGGGATTTGCGAACATCTTCGTAAACCCGCGACTTGTTCTTGTTGCGATGGAGGTTTGTGCCATGAAGGATCGGGCCAACAACGAATCGACCTTTGTCTCGAGGTTCGCTCCTCATCAAGTGGTATCAGAGCATGGCGTTTCTCACAGCACTTCAGAGGAGACGGACGGTGTGCCGTCACCAATGAACTACTGGAGGCTATCCAGCGACTTTTTTGCTAGAGGAGATAGGCTATGGTGCTGAACTTTTTCATACCTACTGTAAAGTGGGAGACAAGGTTTGTGCCACGAAGATTGACCAGTACAGTTTGATCAGCGCGGTCGGCGTCGACATGGTTGAGAATTTGCAGCTATCAGTGACACCACATTCACGATCGTACTCATTGAGGAGGTACTACGACAAGCTCAACATTACGCACCAAACTACGGTATTGTTTACAGTTGGAAAAATTTCTTATGAAGTTTTGTGCGACGTAATTCCGGTACCGATGATTTCTTGTCATATGCTGCTGGGAAAGCCATGGTACAAGAAAAATAACGTTACACACGACTATTTCGCCAACACATACACTGTCGTACATGATACAAAATATGTTCTCATGGCCATGGAAAAGAAGCCATTTAAGACAAGGAGAAAAGAACGACTATAGAAAAGGAAGGACTAGAAGAAGCCAAGAAGGAGGCCGAAGAAACTCAAATTCTTTTGGCATATATTCAGCTTGCAGATGAAGATCTTTTTGAAGAAAATGATTCAAAACCGAGGACGGTTTTGTTTGAAGGGAGGGAGGATGATATGACCATGGCGATAACTAACACTACTAATCCAGTAGTAGACGTTCAAGTGGTCAATGATGTTTCCATTATAGAAGTTACATGCATGCATACTATGGCATGGATAAAGGTGCACTCGTGTAAGAAAGATGAAGGGAGGCAGTTGAACGTGCATGCATTACCCAGGGAGATGGGCATGTGCGTGCATGCAATAAACGACTTGTACACAAGCACGTTCGAGTCAGAAAATATAAGAGATAATCAGAATATGGACAGTCTGGGCTGGTTTAAAGACGAAAACGTGCATATTGACTTTCTATTCTTATTCTTGCCTCCTAAGAAAATTATTAATGTTGTAATTAGGCTGGCCGGATCATGGAATTATCTTTGTTTATATGCGTTAGGTTGGGGGCCACCGGACGGGGCAAAGTTACAGCAAAAGAGCTGGTCACGCACTGAATCCCTCATATCTATAGTTTGGGTTGTTTTGGTAGTTCAGTTATTTGCCGAGATGTAAAAGGCAATATATATATAGAGTCCAGATTAGCTTTTTTTCCATTGCTTGATTTCCAAGTTAGCTTAGGGTTTTTGGCCGAAATATAAGGAAAGTTAATACGTCATGTAAAGGGCAGGTTATTTTGAGATGAATTAGACACCGTGTGTGTTTCGGCCACCGGCCATTATCGAGTTTTGAGAAATCTTGTCAAAAGTCTCTACTGGCGTGTGAGTTCCTATGACGCGACACGTAGGAGATTACAAGATGAACCTATATGGTTCGTCCACGTTATTCCTTCAGATCGAGGGGTTGGCGTGTTGTTTCCGTGGGATTTGTGAACATCTTCGTAAACCCGTGACTTGTTCTTGCTGTGATGGAGGTTTGTGCCGTGAAAGATCGGGCCAACAAAGAATCGACCCTCGTCTCGAGGTTCGCTCCTCATCAACCGGTCCCGGTGCGTTTGGCTGCACCCACCGCGCCCGTGCCCCTGCCCATGCACGCTCCTCCACCCACCACGGCACCGGTCCCCGTGCATTTGGCTGCACCCGCCACGCCCATGCCCGTGCACGCATCCCCCTTAGCGGCATGGGACGCCGCCGTCGACTACTACCTCTCAGCGGCGCCAGTTGTCATCCTCCCGTGCCCCGCCCGTCGATCGCATGACGACATGATGTTTGATTTACAAGTGATGCTGCCTTGAAGACTTCAACAATGGCGCCCCGGAGGACGACAACAACGACGGCGCGGCACGCCGCCTCCTTCGCCACCGGAAATAGATTTTTGGGGGTTTAATACTGTATCTCGAATTCTCGATCATATGAATATAAATTCATAGTGTGACTGAATGAAAGATCGGGTTTGAACGAACTTGTGTTTTTCTCTCTTAATGTACAGACTTATCAAACAATTTTCTTTTGAAAATAACGTCAACGGTTTTTAAGTATAAAACACTCGTCGCAAACGTTTTAGTTAGAACACCCGTATGCAAACTGACAGCTTCCACAGGAAGCCAGGGAGAAATGTGCCGAGCAGGATTTGTGCAGCTCTTGATCGCAAACGTTTTAGTTAGAACACCCGTATGCAAATCAATAGCTTCCCCATGAAGCCAAGAGAAAATGTGCCAAGAAGGATTTGTGCATCTCTTCAACGCAAACAGTTGTTTTGGATGACCCGTGTGCAACAACATACAAACAATTTGGTAAGATTTGCATCTGTCATATTGGGTATGTTGCCACTTGTCAAACTGGAAAGATTGACATTTGTTGATCTAGTAACATTGTCATTTGTCAACCTTGTAACACTGCGATTTGTCAAAATGTGCAGCTCAAAATCACTAGCACTATCTACTTTTTGCAACTAAAATCACTAGCACTGTCCATATGGACACCAATACAAAGTGGCATTGTACTTTTTTGTCAAATTTGAGACCAATTTTGATGTAATCTTTATCTAATTACAGACAGAAGATTATTAATAATTGGGAACCAATATCCCAAACGGATTATTTATTCGAACCGTGAGCGTTAGACCAACAATGGATACGTGCCATGCTTCGATTAAGCAATAAAGCGGCATCATTAATCATCCAAATAGAGAAACAATACATGTCGCCACACGACCCATGTGTCGTGCGAGCAGGGGTGAGTTGACGGGACGCATATGCAAATGTACCATTCATTACATACAACAAGTCAACAACACACAACGACAACGAGGATACATGTTGGACTATAGAGTATTTCCAACAAAACATTCTAGTAAATACTAAAGTTTTTCTCACACAAGAAATAACAAAGTGATGGAATGAACTTCAGCTCAACCAATCCTCGGCGTTGGAAATGCTTGCTTTGAACCATAACTGATTCTCTGGGAAGGGCCGGCTATTGTCAATCTCGAGACGAACGCGGGACTGATCATCCAGGCTGAAGCGGCCTATATCAGGACGCATATTGTGATAGCCAGGGTTGGGAACCATAACAATGTCTGAGGTATAGATACAGTTGCTTCTCATAAATGGTAGTAACGTTGTGTCAACAGCAGCTGGATCGCCTTTCAGCATCATTGGATAGTTTTGTCCAAGGAAGAGCGAGTTTTCTCCAAGACTATCAATACTGAACCAGGGAGAAAGTGTTGGCTCTAGCACACTAGTATCCATCCCGAATACCCTGCAACGGATGTTGGAATAGGTCCGAAGAGTGCGACCATGGGAGACAACACCTGCTTCGTTAGTAACATCAGCAGTGCCCTGTATACATACAAGAAGAGGTGATCCATCGGAATAAGTTTCTAGGCGCCACTGAGTATATAGGTCTTGCTTGTCCTGATGCTCATGATCATCACCATCATCATCTCCCCCTTGGTTATAAATTTTTTCAAGTATAGGTGGCGGAATGTTCACAGGACCTTGGAAAAACAAGAAGGTTAATTAGTAAAGGGAAACTAGCTAACCCGCATGCATGTGGATGAAACAATTATAATTATAGTGGAAGACAAACGTACCGTAACCATAAGGATTCCATGCAAAAACAGTGCCATGAGTGGTGGCAGCAAACACAAGACCCTCATATTGAATTGCATCACAGTACTCATCCATGTACAAAAATTGATTTTTGAGCAATATTCATCGAGGTGTGGAAGTAAGGACGACAACAAGCTTGTCGAAGATAGCAACAACTTCATAGTTCTTATAATCCCAAGAGTGGTTGGGAACTCGACAAATTGCTATCTTCCGTAGTTGATGATACATCTCTGTCGTATCTATACTTTTTTATTGTTCCATGCCAATATTATACAACTTTCATATACTTTTGGCAACTTTTTATACTATTTTTGGGAATAACATATTGATCTAGTGCCCAGTGCCAATTCATGTTTGTTGCATGTTTTTTGTTCCGCAAAAAATCCATATCAAACGGAGTCCAAATGGGATAAAAAATTACGGAGATTTTTTTGGAATATATGTGATTTTTTGGAAGAAGAATCAATGCAAGACGATGCCCGAGGGGGCCACGAGGCAGGGGGCGCGCCCCTGACCATCGTGGCCACCCCATAAGGCGGTTAGTGCCCTTCTTTCGCCACCAGAAAGCTAATATCCGGATACAAAGCGTGTTAAAATTTCAGCCCAATCAGAGTTACGGATCTCCAGGAATATAAGAAATGGTGAAAGGCCAGAATCTAGAATGCAGAAACAGAGAGAGACAGAGAGATAGATCCAATCACGGAGGGGCTCTCGCCCCTCCGCTGCCATGAAAGCCATGGACCAAGGGGTAAACCCTTCTCCCATCTAGGGAGAAGGTCAAGGAGGAGTAAGAATAAGAAGAAGAAGAAGAAGAAGGGAGGCTCTCTCCCCCTCTCTCCCGGTGGCGCCGGAACGCCGCCAGGGCCATCATCGCGACAATGATCTACACCAACACCTCTGTCATGTTCACCAACGCCTTCATCACCTTCCTACATCTATTTACAGCGGTCCACTCTCCCACAATCCGTTGTACCCTCTACTTGAACATGGTGGTTTATGCTTCTTATTATTATCCAATGATGTATTGCCATCCTATGATGTCTGAGTAGATTTTCGTTGTCCTATCAGTAATTGGTGAATTGCTATGATTGGTTTAATTTGCTTGTGGTTATGTTGCTGTCCTTTGGTGCCCATCATATGAGCGCGCACATGGATCACACCATAGGGTTAGTTGTATGTTGATAGGACTATGTATTGGAGGGCAAGAGTGACAGAAGCTTCAACCTAGCATAGAAATTGATGCATACGGGATTGAAGGGGGACCAATATATCTTAATGCTATGGTTGGGTTTTACCTTAATGAACGTTAGTAGTTGCAGATGCTTTCTAATAGTTCCAATCATAAGTGCATAGAATTCCAAGTTAGGGATGACATGCTAGCAGTGGCCTCTCCCACATAAAACTTGCTATCGGTCTAGTAAAGTAGTCAATTGCTTAGGGACAATTTCGCAACTCCTACCACCACTTTTTCACACTCGCTATACTAACTTTATTGCTTCTTTACCTAAAACAGCCCCTAGTTTTTATTTACGTGCTCTTTATATTCCTGCAAACCTATCCCGTTACACCTACAAAGTACTTCTAGTTTTATACTTGTTCTAGGTAAAGCAAACGTCGAGCATGCATAGAGTTGTATCGGTGGTCGATAAAACTTGAGGGAATATTTATTCTACCTTTAGCTCCTCGTTGGGTTCGACACTCTTACTTATCGAAAGAGGCTACAATTGATCCCCTATACTTGTGGGTTATCAAGACATTTTTTGGCGCCGTTGCCGGGGAGTTATAGCGTGGGGTGAATATTCTCGTGTGTGCTTGTTTGCTTTATCACTAAGTAGTTTTTATTTTGTGCTCTTGTTTTCTATCTTTAGTTATGGGTAGGAAACGCAAAATACTAAAAGAAATAGTGGTCCCTATTGAACCAATGGTTGAAGAACCACTCAAAATCTATCACACTACTGAAGCTTTTTACTTGGATCATCTTCAATCCCTATGTGCTCGGGCTGAAAGCCCAACCGGCTTAGTTGAGGGCAAATCTTTAGATGAGCATGCTTGTTATGTGCAACACCGCATATCTGAAAAGGGGGGACTTTTACTAGATCAAATTCATCGTTTGCAGTGCTATGCTTGGAATTTATGTGAAATATATGATTGTACTTGTTGTTCTAAAGACCCTAAGAAACACCTTCCTTACCAATGTGGGTTTAGTAATAATGGAATCGTATCTTCGTATACTAAGGGTGTTTATAATTACTATGATGTTCAACAAATTGAAGAATTTGTTGCTTTTAGGGTTACTTGTGAAATTGCTTCTTTTATTGAAGAGTGTGTACTCTCTACAAATCTGAAAATTTGGCCATACTTAAATATTGCTGTGATAATTATGCTTCTAATCCTTATATTGAACCATATATTGAGGACTCCTCCACTGTCTAAGAAGAGACTAATATTTTGCAGGAGTCTATGGAAGAAGAAATTAATGACATTATGAGCTCATTGGATGAAAAAGATGAGGAGGAGAGCGAAGAACAAAGGGAGGAAGAGCGGATTGATCACCCGTTCCCACCATATAATGAGAGTAACTCTTTATCCCATACATTGTTTAATTTCCCTTTGAATTTACCGATGGATGAATGCTATGGTGATTGTTATGATCCCGTTGATTGTTTTGAAATATCCCTTTTTGATGATGCTTGCTATGCTTGTGGCCAAGATGCCAATATGAATTATGCTTATGGAGATGAACTTGCTATAGTTCCTTATGTTAAACATGAAATTGTTGCTATTGCACCCACGCATGATAGTCCTATTATCTTTTTGAATTCTCCTGACTACACTATATCGGAGAGGTTTGCCCTTATTAAGGATTATATTGATGGGTTGCGTTTTACTACTACACATGATGATTTTGATAGATATAATATGCATGTGCTTGTTGATCCTACTTGCAATTATTATGAGAGAGGAACTACAGCTCCGCCTCTCCATGTTTCCAATATGATAAATTGCAACAAACAGTTTATACTATGCATTGGCCTTTACTATGTGTGCATGAATTGTTCTTTTATGACATGCCGATGCATAGGAAGAGAGTTAGACTTCGTTGTTGCATGATATATGTTACTTTGTGCTCACTACTAAATCACAAATCATTGTTAATTAAAATTGGCTTTGATATACCTTGGGATCCGGGTGGATGCATTACTTGAGCACTATATGCCAAGCTTAATGGCTTTAAAGAAAGCGCTGCCAGGGAGACAACCCGGAAGTTTTAGAGAGTCTTTTATTTCTATTGTGTGCTTTTATAAAGTTTAAAAATAAAATAAAATAAAGAGGGGAACCTAAAACTTTTTCAAAAAGAAAAGCGAAAGTGAGAAAGACGAGCATTGTTAAAGTGGGAGCTAGCCTTGAACTTTGTTCATGCCCATGGAAACTTTGTGACCCTTGATTACAGAAACTTTTCAAACAGAAATGATTATCCCCTTGTACAAATCCATTGTATCATAAAAATAATGTGCCAAGATTTGCCTTTAGGATGTTTACATTGCTTGTTAGTTTGTGCGGTGCCAAACTGAAACTTTGGCTGTAGTGCGCGATTTTACATTTTTTGCTGGAACATAAAACGGTTGTGAAACTTTCTGCACTGTATTTCTATACAAACTGTTTATTTTTCCTAATTGTTTCAGAATTTTTGGAGTACCAGAAGTATGGTGAATGTTCATATTACTACAGTCTGTCCTGTTTAAGACAGATTCTGTTTTTGATGCATTGTTTGCTTGTTTTGATGAAACTATCGATTTCTATCAGTAGATTAAGCCATGGAAAGGTTATATTACAGTAGCTACAATGCAAAAACAAAATATGAATTGGTTTGCAACAGTACTTAGAGTAGTGATTTGCTTTATTATATTAACGGATCTTACCGAGCTTTATGTTGAGTTTTGTGTGGATGAAGTGATCAAAGATCGAGGAGGTATCAATATGAGGAGAAGGAGGAGAGGCAACAGCTCAATCTTGGGGATTCCCAAGGCACCCCAAGTAAATATTCAAGGAGACTCAAGCGTCTAAGCTTGGGGATGCCCCGGAAGGCATCCCATCTTTCTTCAACAAGTATCGATATGTTTTCGATTTCGTTTCATTCATGTGATATGTGCAAATCTTGGAGCGTCTTTTGCATTTAGTTTTCACTTTTATTTGATGCACCATGCTGGTATGAGATAGTCCATGGTTGATTTATAGAATGCTCTTTGCACTTCACTTATATCTTTTGAGTGTGGCTTTATAGAATGCTTCATGTGCTTCACTTATATCATTTGAAGTTTGGATTGCCTGTTTCTCTTCACATAGAAAACCGCCATTTGTAGAATGCTCTTTTGCTTCACTTATATTTGTTAGAGCATGGGCATATCTTTTGTAGAAAGAATTAAACTCTCATGCTTCACTTATATCTATTTAGAGAGCAGACAGGACTTGGTCATTCACATGGTTAGTCATAAAATCCTACATAAAACTTGTAGATCACTGAATATGATATGTTTGATTCCTTGCAATAGTATTGTGATATAAAGATGGTGATATTAGAATCAGGCTAGTAGGTAATTGTGAATTTGACAAATACTTGTGTTGAGGTTTGCAAGTCCCGTAGCATGCACGTATGGTAACCGTTGTGTAACAAATTTGAAGCATGAGGTGTTTCTTTGATTGTCTTCCTTATGAGTGGCGGTCGGGGACGAGCGATGGTCTTTTCCTACCAATCTATCCCCCTAGGAGCATGCTCGTAGTGCTTGGTTTTGATGACTTGTAGATTTTTGCAATAAGTATGTGAGTTCTTTATGACTAATGTTGTGTCCATGGATTATACGCACTCTCACCCTTCCATCATTGCTAGCCTGTTCGGTATCGTGCATTGCCCTTTCTCACCTCGAGAGTTAGTGCAAACTTCGCCGGTGCATCCAAACCCCGTGATATGTATGCTCTATCACACATAAGCCTCCTTATATCTTCCTCAAAACAGCCACCATACCTACCTATTATGGCATTTCCATAGCCATTCCAAGATATATTTCCATGCAACTTACATCATCTTCATATACATGACTTGAGAATTCATTGTCATATTGCTTTGCATGATCGTAAGATAGCTAGCATGGTGTTTTCATGGCTTGTCCATTTTTTGATGTCATTGCTATGCTAGATTATTGCCCATCCCGGTACACCGCCAGAGGCGTTCATATAGAGTCATACTTTGTTCTAGACATCGAGTTGTAATATTGAGTTGTAAGTAAATAAAAGTGTGATGATCATCATCATTAGAGCATTGCCCATGTGAGGAAAGGATGATGGAGACTATGATTCCCCCACAAGTCTGGATGAGACTTCGGACTAAAAAAAGCACAAAAAACACAAAAAATGAGAGAAAAAGAGAGAGGCGGCAATGTTACTATTCTTTTACCACACTTGTGCTTCAGAGTAGCATCATGTTCTTCATATAGAGAGTCTCTTGAGTTATCACTTTCATATACTAGTGGGAATTTTCATTATAGAACTTGGCTTGTATATTCCAACGATGGGCTTCCTCAAGTGCCCTAGGTCTTCATGAGCAAGCAAGTTGGATGCACACCCACTTAGTTTCAGTTTGAGCTTTCATACACTTATAGCTCTAGTGCATCTGTTGCATGGCAATCCCTACTCCTCGCATTGACATCAATTGATGGGCATCTCCATAGCCCGTTGATTAGCCGCATTGATGTGAGACTTTCTCCCTTTTTGTCTTCTCCACACAACCTCCACCATCATATTATATTACACCTATAGTGCTATATCCATGGCTCACGCTCATGTATTGCGTGAAAGTTGAAAAGGTTTGAGTATACTAAAGTATGAAACAATTGCTTGGCTTATCATCGGGGTTGTGCATGATTTGAACATTTTGTGTGACGAAGATGGAGCATAGCCAAACTATATTATTTTGTAGGGATGAACTTTCTTTGGCCATGTTATCTTGAGAAGACATGATTACTTTATTAGTATGCTTGAAGTATTATTGTCTTAATGTCAAATGATAGACCATTGCTTTGAATCACTCGTGTCTTAATATTCATGACATGATTAGATTACATGATCAAGATTATGCTAGGTAGCATTCCACATCAAAATTTCTTTTTTATCATTTACCTACTCGAGGACGAGCAGGAATTAATCTTGGGGATGCTGATACATCTCCGTCGTGTCTACATATTTTTATTGTTCCATGCCAATATTATACAACTGTCATATACTTTTGGCAACTTTTTATACTATTTTTGGGACTAACATATTGATCTAGTGCCCAGTGCCAGTTCTTTTTTGTCGCATGTTTTTTGTTTCGCAAAAAATCCATATCAAACGGAGTCCAAACGGGATAAAAACTTACGGATATTTTTTGGAACATATGTGATTTTTTGGAAGAAGAATCAACGTGAGACGATGCCCGAGGGGGCCACAAGGCAGGGCACGCGCCCCTAACCCTCGTGGCCACCCTGTAAGGTAGTTGGTGCCCTTCTTTTGCCGCAAGAAAGACAATATCTGGATACAAATCGTGTTAAAATTTCAGCCCAATCGAAGTTACGGATCTCCAGGAATATAAGAAACGGTGAAAGGCCAGAATTTGGAACGTAGAAACAGAGAGACAGATCCAATCTCGGAGGGGCTCTCACCCCTCTGCCTCCATGGAAGCCATGGACCAGGGGGTAAACCCTTCTCCCATCTAGGTAGAAGGTCAAGGAAGAAGAATAAGAAGGGGGGCTCTCTCCCCCTCCCTCCCAGTGGCGCTGGAACACCGCTTAGGCCGTCATTGCGACAACGATCTACACCAACACCTCCGTCATCTTCACCAACGTCTTCATCACCTTCCCCCATCTATCTACAACGGTCCACTCTCCCTCAATCCTCTGTACCCTCTACTTGAACATGGTGCTTTATGCTTCATATTATTATCCAATGATGTGTTGCCATCCTATGATGTCTGAGTAGATTTTTGTTGTCCTATCGGTAATTGATGAATTGCTATGATTGGTTTAATTTTCTTGTGGTTATGTTGTTGTCCTTTGGTGCCCATCATATGAGCGCGCACGTGGAATACACCATAGGGTTCGTTGTATGTTGATAGGACTATGTATTGGAGGGTAAGAGTGACAGAAGCTTCAACCTAGCATAGAAATTGATGCATACGGGATTGAAGGGGGACCAATATATCTTAATGATATGGTTGGGTTTTACCTTAATGAACGTTAGTAGTTGCAGATGCTTGCTAATAGTTCCAATCTTAAGTGCATAGAATTCCAAGTAAGGGATGACATGCTAGAAGTGGCCTCTCCCACATAAAACTTGCTATCGGTCTAGTAATGTAGTCAATTGCTTAGGGACAATTTCGCAACTCCTACCACCACTTTTCCACACTCCCTATACTAACTTTATTGCTTCTTTACCTAAAACAGCCCCTAGTTTTTATTTACGTGCTCTTTATATTCTTGCAAACCTATCCCATTACACCTACAAACTACTTCTAGTTTTATACTTGTTGTAGGTAAAGCGAACGTCAAGCATGTGTAGAGTTGTATCGGTGGTCGATAAAATTTGAGGGAATATTTGTGCTACATTTAGCTTCTCGTTGGCTTCGACACTCTTACTTATCGAAAGAGGCTACAATTGATCCCCTATACTTGTGGGTTATCAGACGACAGTCGCCATGATCGTATTTGAACGTACGTTGTCATCTGTGTGCTCAACCTCAGGGCAGTCTGTGCTTTTTCGAAGTGGAACCCGGTGACGAGTGTACACATTCACAAGTTCCCACTCACAGTTATACCCAATATAAACAACCCAATCTCTATTTGCGCCTACCCAAGCCTTACCCTTAAGCGATGTCATCTTAACATCACATGTATCATTATCAAGCGGCATCAACTTGCACAAGGCGACGCTTCCGTCGTCCCCACGCCGTTGACCAGCATCATGGCGAAGAAGATAGGGGAGATCAAACTGCTCCTAAACCCTTGGCTTCTTTACAATGATGTTATTTGTTGAGTCGGGAATGGACTTGAACGAACCTGTCGTGTTAGCCGAGGTGATGACGTCACACCGATCAATGAGTTCCTCCACCATGTCATCTTTTAGATCGGGGCAAGAATAACGAGGTCATTTCCGGCCTGTTCCCTCCATGTAGAAGACGAACGGACAATGGCAGAAGGAAGGGAGAAAGCAAATGGAGGGAGGAAGAGCGTGCGACAACAGTTCCAAATTGAGAGGGAAAGGCGAAGAGGTAGTGGACAGTTGCCATGGTACAAGAAGAGGCTAGTAGGGAGCGAACGGTTGCCACAAAGGTCACACACTGACGACAAGGCCGAGTGAACTGCATGTCGTATATCAGGCACACCTTGATCTGGCTAACCGTTTCTTTTGTGTTGCCTAATCACAAATAGTTCATCCGAGTGAACCGTATGCTGTATATCGCACACACATTCATCTCATTGCCCGTTTCTTTTGTTCCTCCTCATCGCAAACAGTTAATTGAACTGAAACCGTATGCCCTGCATCACACACGCAACTAAAATCCAAACCCTGTTTGATGCATTCGTCATCGCAAACCTTTTTTGACGGGTTTTTTACACCACCATTTGCGATTATTGCATCGCACACAGTTTCATCGAAGGGTCTCTGATCGTAGTGTCGTGTTAGCAGCATCCTGTAGTAGTGCAAGGTTGACAAATGGCAATGTTACTAGATCAACAAATGTCGATCTTTCCAGTTTGACAAATGGCAACATACCCGATATGACAGATGCAAATCTTACCAAATTGTTTGTACGTAGTTGCACACGGGTCATCAAAAACAACCGTTTGCATTGAAGGGATGCACAAATCCTACACTGTGAATTTTCACTTGACTTAAGGGGGAAAACCATAGCTCTCACTTTGCATACGGGTGTTCTATCTAAAACATTTGCGATCAAGAGCTGCACAAATCCTGCTCGGCACATTTTCCCTTGGTTTCCTGGAGAAGCTGACGGTTTGCATACAGGTGTCCTAACTAAAACATTTGCGATGAGTGTTTTATATTTAAAAACCATTGACATTATTTCCAAAAGAAATTTTTTTGATAAACCTATACATTAAGAGAGAAAAACGCAAGTTCATTCAAACCATATCTTTCATTCAATCACATTGCAAATTTATATTCATATGATCGAGAATTCGAGATACAGTATTAAACCCCAAAAAACTATTTCCGGCGGTGGCGGAGGCGGCGTGCCGCGCTGTCATTGTCGTTGTCGTCCTTCGGGACGCCATTGTTGAAGTCTTCAAGGTAGCACAGAATGTTCTTCACTTGTAAATCAAACATCATGTCATCGCGCGATCGACCGGCGGGGCACAGGAGGACGGCAACTGGCGCCGCTGAGAGGTAGCGGTCGACGGCGGTGTCCCATGCCGCTGACGGGAGCGCATGCACGGGCACGGGCGCGGCGGGTGCAGCCAAACGTATGGGGACCGGCGTGGTAGTGGGTGGAGGGGCACGCATGGGCACTGGCACGGGTGCTGGCACTGGCATGTAGATGTGTAACACCCTTGATGTAACTTTCCCTATTTGTACTCCAACTCTTGCCGTTTCCGGCGTTAAGTTATATTTATTTCTCGGGTTCGGGTCTTTGTCTCCGTGTGTTGTTTTTTGTTGTCATGCATCTCATATCATGTCATCATGTGCATTGCATTTGCATACGTGTTCGTCTCATGCATTCGAGCTTTTTCCCCGTTGTCCATTTTGCATTCCGGCGCTCCGTTCTCCTCCGGTGGTCTTTTCTAGCTTTCTTTCATGTGTGGGGATTAAACATTTCCGGATTGGAACGAGACTTGCCAAGCGGCCTTGGTTTACTACCGGTAGACCGCCTGTCAAGTTTCGTGTCATTTGGACTTCGTTTGATGCTCCAACGGTTAACCGAGGGACCGAAAAGGCCTCGTGTGTGTTGCAGCCCAACACCCCTCCAATTTGGCCCAAAACCCACCAAACTCCGCTCCATGTCCTAGAGCGTTCGATCACGATCACGTGGCCGAAAACCGCACCTCATTTGGACTCTCCTAGCTCCACTTATGCCTATAAATAGACCCCCCGTTTTTCGGATCTCCTCCCCCCTCGAAACCCTAATTTTCCAGATCTCCGCGCCGCGCAGGACACGTCCGACCCGGCCGGACGCGTCCGCCACCGCCGCCCGCAGCCACACGCGCGCCGCCACGTGGCGAGTCACCGCCTCCGCCGCCGCGAGCCCGCCAGGCCCGGGGACGGCCCCCGAGGCCCATCGCCCGAGCCGCCGCAGCGCCTCCCGGCCCCTCCTCTCGCCGCCGCCTCTTCCCACGCTGGTGGCCGGCGCCACCGCGCTGCCATCTCCGGCCGCTCGCCGCCGGAGCTCCCCGGCGCCTTCTCCCGGTCGGTGCCGCGTCCGCCGCCTCGGCCATCGCCAGCGTCGACCGCCACCGCCTCGGCCTCGCCGCCCCTCCATGCCCTCGGCCGGTGTCGCGGCCACCTCCTCCCTCCGCGCCAAGTCCAGTGATGGATCTCCGGCGAGCTACTGTTCCGGCGAACCTCGTTCCGCGTGCATCTCAGATCTGAGATCTGGAAAACCCTAACAGTTGACTTTTCTCCTCCAAACCCTATTTTTTATGCCTACTTTGACCGACCGTATCTTTGCATGCGCAGCTCCGTTTTAGACATATAGTATATCAAAATGTTCTTCTCGACGAGTACATAATTTCATTCCATTGTATAATTTTCATTTGAGCTCATATTGATGCCCGAAATGCTGTTAGAAGAGGGCTTCGTGAGTTAATTGTCAGATCTGCTAGTTCATCTTAGACATTTGTCATTTTTGCCATGATTATTGTGTGCATGCTATGCCTGTGAGCCCTTCATATGTTTTGTTAAGGATTTTGTCTTCTTTCCATAGGTGCAACCCATGCATTTTTAGGATGTGTGTGGTGACTTGTGCAAGCTTGCAAAGTGAGGCATCCGGTAAATCTGTTTCAGGGACTTAGTAGTTTTCACTAAGTCTGGGATTATTTAGTTCATGATGCCATATGTTCGGCTTGTTTCCTAGTGATCCGTGCCTCTTTTGAGGATGATCAGAAAAGGAGTTTTTTTAATCATGTTATGATCTATCCTTTCATGTCTTTGTTTACAATTATGGAGCATCCTAGCTTGAGTAAATCAAGCTCTACTTTTGCTTCATGGTGAATCTGGGCAGATCTTCAACTCGTTTGCGATTTTGACGATGCTATTGTAGTTGATCCGTGCATGCTATGCCTTTGTTCTTGCCATGTCTAGCTATAATTTTGTGCCTTCTTAATGGATGTATGCTTGCCTTGCCATGACTTGCACCATAGTGAGTGCATCGAGCTCGTTTACATGCCTTCGTGAGTTATATTTCAGCATGTCTCAGTTTTCACTGTCTGAAAACTGTTTGTGTTTTAGCTATGTTCGTGTGCCCGTTAGTATATTTTGTTAACCCTTTTGGCCCCAGGTCACTTTGGGTCTTTTGTTAAGCTTGTTGAGTAGCTCCATGCCATGTACTTCCTTGTCATAATCAGGTCATGTATCATGTTGTTTTGCTGCTCCGAAGAGGGCTTCGTGATCTGAAATTTCAGACTAGTGTTAATTTCACAAAGTCTGAAATCTGTTTTGCATTTGCGTTTTTGACATGCTTGTTTGAACCTCATAATGGATGAATTGGCCGTGGCTCAGTGCTAGTCTTTTGTTAAGCATCTTGTGTGCATCCCTGCCATGTATTTTGTTGTCATGTTCGGTGGCTGTAGCATTTTCGTTTCGTTGCGTTTAGATGCCTACTTGCTGTAAATTGCAGACCGGTGTCATTCGTAAAACGCTTGCCATTTCCAAACCGTAACTCCGATTCCGGCGTTCTTTATATCGTTTTCAAGAGATTTCATCTCATCTTTCCAGTGGAACCCTTGGAATTCCAAGTTGAGGCCAGGTTCATGCATTTCCTGTCATATCTTGCATTTGACATCCCGCATCGCATCCCGCATAGCATATCATCATTTCATCATATTGCTTGGTCTTGCACGTGGTTGATTGTATCATTGTTGCTTGTTTGTCTTGTTTGGGTAGAGCCGGGAGACGAGTTAGCTACCGAGGAGCCCATTGAGTTTGCTTGTGAGGATCCAGTCAACTCTGACAACTGTGCAGGCAAGATGATCATACCCTCGAAATCACTACTATCTTTGCTATGCTAGTTTGCTCGCTCTTGCTATGTCAATGCTACGATGCCTACCTTTTGCTTGTCAGCCTCCCAAATTGCCATGTCAAACCTCTAACCCACCTTTGTCCTAGCAAACCGTTGATTGGTTATGTTACCGCTTTGCTCAGCCCCTCTTATAGCGTTGCTAGTTGCAGGTGAAGATTGGAGCCGTTCCTTGTTGGAACATTTATTTACTTGTTGGGATATCATTATATTGCTATGTTATCTTAATGCATCTATATACTTGGTAAAGGGTGGAAGGCTCGGCCTCTCGCCTAGTGTTTTGTTCCACTCTTGCCGCCCTAGTTTCCGTCATATCGGTGTTATGTTCCCGGATTTTGCGTTCCTTACGCGGTTGGGTTATAATGGGAACCCCTTGATAGTTCTCCTTGATTAAATCTTTTCCAGTAATGCCCAACATTGGTTTTACCATTCGCCACCTAGCCTCTTTTTCCCTTGGGTTACCGGAGCCCAAGGGTCATCTTATTTTAAACCCCCCCGGGCCAGTGCTCCCTCTGAGTGTTGGTCCGAACTGAGCTGCCTGCGGGGCCACCTCAGGGAAACTTGAGGGTTGGTTTTACTCGTAGCTAGTCTCGTCTGAGTGTGCCCTGAGAACGAGATATGTGCAGCTCCTATCGGGATTTGTCGGCACATTCGGGCGGTGTTGCTGGTCTTGTTTTAACCTGTCGAAGTGTCTTGAGTTACCGAGATTCCGAGTCTGATCGGAATGTCTTGGGAGGAGGTCTATTCCTTCGTTGACAGTGAGAGCTTGTCATGGGCTAAGTTGGGACTCCCTTGCAGGGATTGAACTTTCGAAAGCCGTGCCCGCGGTTATGGGCAGATGGGAATTTGTTAATGCCCGGTTGTAGATAACTTGAACCTTAATTAATTAAAATGAGTCAACTGAGTGTGTTACCGTGATGGCCTCTTCTCGGCGGAGTCCGGGAAGTGGACACGGTGTTGGAGTAATGTTTGCGCAGGTTGCTCTCTAGTTCCTCACTCGTGCTTTGCCTCCTCTTCTCGCTCTCTTTTGCGAATAAGATAGCCACCATATATGCTAGTCGCTTGCTGCAGCTCCACATATATATTTGCCTTACCCTTCCTATAAGCTTAAATAGTCTTGATCGCGAGGGTGAGAGATTGCTGAGTCCCTGTGGCTCACAGATACTATAACTCCAGATGCAGGTCCAGGTGATTCCGCTCCAGGTGACGAGTACGAGCTCAAGTGGGAGTTCGACGGAGACTCTCAGCGTTACTACATGTCTTTTCCTGATGATCAGTAGTGGTGCCTAGTTGGGGTTCGATTCAGGGTCGTGTCGCATGTTGGGTTCTTTTCTATTTTGGCGCCGTAGTCGGGCCATGAGTGTTTGAATGATGGATGTTATTTATGTACTTTAATGTGACGTGGCGAGTGTAAGCCAACTATGTATTTCCCCCTTTTATTATGTATTACATGGGATGTTGTGATGATTGCCTAACTTGCGACATTGCTTTCAATGCGGTTATGTCTCTAAGTCGTGCCTCGACACGTGGGAGCTATAGCCGCATCGAGGGCGTTACAACATGAGCTCGCGCGGGTCTGCGGAGACCTCGTTGATGCCCGCGGCTTCCAGCTCTGCGATAGTGCTCGGTGACCAGCCTGTTAATGCTACGGGGAGGGTCGCTGGTGCGGGCGCGAGGATGGGAGCTAGGAGGGGAGCGGGGCAGCAGCCGCCGCGGCCAACTCGTTGAGGGCCATGTCCATGAGGCCCCATTCCTCCTTATTTTCTATCTCCTCCGGCTCGGAGTCGACTTCACCAAACTTGAAGACTAGTGGCAGATGATCAATCTGCGCCATGGCGTTGGTGGAGGTCTATGGGAGGGAGGGGAATGGAAGGCGAACAGTAAGGCTGCCCATATAAATAGCGGCTCGGGTGCCATTAATGGAGAGGAAGGCGGGCGGCCATGGAAGTCAAAGGGGTTGCTTCCCAGTGAGCCTGCGCAGTGTACAGCTCGCACACTTCTCGGTGAGCTTGCACGCCTCTCGGTCAGCCTACGCATCGGACTGCGCTCGCACGCCTCCCGTTTAGTCAAGCAGCTGTCCGCACGGCACCTCCTATAGCCATTAAAACCAAGACACATGGCGTCACGTGAATGGTTGACAAAACGCACACGATTTGAATTATACAAACGTTTGAGATATTAAAGTGGCAGCTATTTTTTTCAAAATGCCTTTGTTGGTTGTTATTCGAGTGCGCCTTCTCTCAAAATGGACTCGAAAAATACCACAGCATGCCGGGTGCCATTCCATGATAGCATGCCAAGTTTCATGAATTCAGACGAGTTTTGGATTTACTAGAATTTAAAAACAAAGTATCTCAATGTTTTGTCGGCAATCAACAGTGCCCTGGTGTTTGAAATTCATTCCCATATCTTGCATCGGACCTAAGCATGCACCCAAGGACACAGATTTGATTTTTCAACCAATTTATATGCACTTGAGCATGTGCATGTAGTTCAAATTTAATTATGCGCATAAAAGCATTGAAAACTCAATTAATGTATAAAAATGTCAAAACGAACCCCGAAAAATTCCAAAATTTAACACAACACTCTTGTTGTTCTATGTTGACACTAGAGAAAAAATTGAAATCAAGAAGAGCCAACGGATATCGTTTCGTCCCCAAAGGTGAAATGTTCCCTACCGAAAACATCATGCTTGTTGTGAGAAGCTCTGGTTTGTGAGAAGGTTATGCCCAAACCTTCCTCAAATGGGACAAAAAAATTACCATGGCATGTTGATGCTGCTCCATGATAGCATGCCAAGTTTCATGAATTTCAGACAAGTTTTGGATTTACTAGAATTTAAAAACCAGGTATCTCAATGTTTTCGACCGAGTGATGGTGGCAGGGTGTTGGAAATTCATTCCCATTTCTTGCATGGGACCTAAGCACGCACCCAAGGAGACATAACTAATTTTTTAATCAATTTATATGCACTGGAGCATGTGCATGTAGTTCAAATTTGAATTATGCACATAAAAGCATTGCAAACTCAATTAATGTATAAAAATGTCCAAACAAACCCCGAAAATTCCAAAATTTAACGCAACACTCCTGTTGTTCTATGTTGACACTACATGAAAAAATTTGAAATCAAGAAGAGGCAACAAATATCGTTCGCCCCCAAAGGTGAAACGTTCCGTACCGAAAACATCAGGCTTGTTGTGAGAAGCTTATGCCCAAACCTGCCCCAAATGGGACAAAAAATTTCCCACGTCATGTTGATGTGATGTCTACTATGCAACCTTCTTCTTGTAGAGGTTGTTGGGCCTCCAAGTGCAGAGGTTTGTAGGACAGCAGCAAATTTTCCTCAAGTGGATGACCTAAGGTTTATCAATCCATGGGAGGCGTAGGATGAAGATGGTCTCTCTCAAGCAACCATGTAACCAAATAACAAAGAGTCTCTTGTGCCCCAACACACCCAATACAATGGTAAATTGTATAGGTGCACTAGTTCGGCGAAGAGATGGTGATACAAGTGCACTATTTTGAAGCACAAGTGTGGTGAAAGGATAGTAGCATCGCCCCTTCTCTCTTTTCTCTCATTTTTTTGTTTTTGGGGCCTTCTCCCTTTTTTATTGGCCTCTTTTTTATTTTTTTTTATTTTTTTTCATCTGGAGTCTCATCCCGAATTGTGGGGGAATCATAGTCTCCATCATACTTTCCTCACTGGGACAATGCTCTAATAATGATGATCATCACACTTTTATTTACTTACAACTCAAGAATTACAACTCGATACTTAGAACAAGATATGACTCTATATGAATGCCTCCGGCGGTGTACCGGGATGTGCAATGACTCATGAGTGACATGTATGGAAGAATTATGAACGGTGGCTTCGCCACAAATACGATGTCAACTACATGATCATGCAAAGCAATATGACAATGATGAAGCGTGTCATAATAAACGGAACGGTGGAAAGTTGCATGGCAATATATCTCGGAATGGCTATGGAAATGCCATAATAGGTAGGTATGGTGGCTGTTTTGAGGAAGGTATATGGTGGGTTTATGGTACCGACGAAAGTTGCGTGGTACTAGAGAGGCTAGCAATGGTGGAAGGGTGAGAGTGCGTATAATCCATGGACTCAACATTAGTCATAAAGAACTCACATACTTATTGCAAAAATCTATTAGTTAGCGAAACAAAGTACTACGCGCATGCTCCTAGGGGGATAGATTGGTAGGAAAAGACCATCGCTCGTCCCCAACCGCCACTCATAAGGAAAACAATCAATAAATAAATCATGCTCCGACTTCATCACATAACGGTTCACCATACGTGCATGCTACGGGAATCACAAACTACAACACAAGTATTTCTCAAATTCATAACCACTCAACTAGCATGAATCTAATATCACCATCTTCATATCTCAAAACAATTATCAAGTATCAAACTTCTCATAGTATTCAACACACTCATAAGAAAGTTTTATTATTAATATTGTGTACCAAGCATATTAGGATTTTAAGCAAATTACCATGCTATTTAAGACTCTCAAAATAATCTAAGTGAAGCATGAGAGATCAATAGTTTAAATAAAACAAAACGACCACCGTGCTCTAAAAGATATATGTGAAGCACTAGAGCAAATGACAAACTACTCCGAAAGATATAAGTGAAGATCAATGAGTAGTCGAATAATTATGCAACTATGTGAAGACTCCCTGACATTTAATAATTTCAGATCTTGGTATTCTATTCAAACAGCAAGCAAAGAAAAATAAAATGACATTCTAAGAATATCAAACATCATGTGAAGAAGCAAAAACTTAGGATCAACCGAAACTAACCGATAGTTGTTGAAGAAGAAAGGTGGGATGCCAACCGGGGCATCCCCAAGATTAGATGCTTGATACTCCTTGAAATATTATCTTGGGGTGCCTTGGGCATCCCCAATCTTGAGATTTTGTGTCTCCTTAATTCCTCTCACATCACGGTCTCCCTAAATCTCAAAAGCTTCATCCACACAAAACTCAACAAGGACTCATGAGATAAGTTAGTATAAACCATTGCAAAAACCTTATGATACTCTACTGTAGAAAATCACTAAAGTTATTATTCAACATTGCATACTAAAGGCCTCTGCATATTTAATAGTCCTATCCTCAAATAGAATCATTAAAGAAGCAAACATATGCAAACAATGCAAACATAACAGCAATCTGCCTAAACAGGACAGTCTGTAAAGAATGCAGCAACATCCATACTTCCCTAGATCCAAAAATTATGAAATAAAACTCCCACTGTAGTAAATTTATCATATCTTAATATGCAAAAGGTTTCAACATTTTATCACATTCTGACTTTTCTAGGGAATTATTGCAACAGCGGTAAACTTTCTGTTTTCAAACAGCAACATGTGGACTTCTAAAATAGGCATAGTAAAGGCTATCAATGCCAATTTTATTGAAATAAAAGATGCAAAACATTGTTCTAAATAACAGCAAGAAAATCCTAATAAAATAAATTGACTCTCCAAGCAAAACACATATCATGTGGTAAATAAAAATATAGCTCCAAGTAAAGTTACCGATGAACAAAGACGAAAGAGGGGATGCCTTCCGGGGCATCCCCAAGCTTAGGCTCTTGGCTATACTTGAATATTACCTTGGGGTGCCTTGGGAATCCCCAAGCTTAGGTTCTTTCCACTCCTTATTCCATAGTCCATCGAATCCTTACCCAAAACTTGAAAACTTCACAACACAAAACTTAACAGAAAACTCGTAAGCTCCGTTAGTATAAGAAAATAAATCACCACTTCAAGGTACTGTAATTAACTCATTATTTATTTATATTGGTGTAATATTTACTGTATTCCAACTTATCTATGGTTCATACCCTCTGATACTACTCATAGATTCATCAAAATAAGCAAACAACACATCGAAAACAGAATCTGTCAAAAACTGAACAGTCTGTAGTAATCTGGATCAAATGTATACTTATGTAACTCATAAAATTCTCAAGTAAATTGCTGGACCTGAGGAATTTATCTATTAATAATCTGCAAAAAGAATTAACTAAATAGTACTCACCAAATAAAAATGGCAGCAATTCTCGTGAGCGCTAAAGTTTCTGTTTTTTACAGCATGATCAACAAGACTTTCCCCAAGTCTTCCCAAAGGTTCTACTTGGCACAAACACTAATTAAAAGCATAAAACCACATCTAAAAAGAGGCTAGATGAATTATTTATTACTAAACAGGAACAAAAAGCAAGGAACTAAAATAAAATTGGGTTGCCTCCTGTCGGTGTACTAGAGTAGGGGTACCCTTGTACCCCGAACTTGTGCACGGGCAGTCGCAGCGTCCCGCGGCAAGGCCTGCCAGGTCACCGCCAAGAATCTCCGTGGTCCCCCTGAAGACCATTCAAGAACAAAGTACTCAAGACAAGACCCCGGCAAGAGGAGCTTGCCGGGAAGAAGGCAAGACCCCGGCAAGAGGAGCTTGCCGGGAAGGCCATCAGAAGCGTCCCAAGGCCCCGACAAGAGGCGCTTGCCGGGAAGGCCGTCCTAGGCATTCCAAGGAACTTGCCGCGGCGCGCTACGCGCCCCGACAAGGCCCGGTGAGCGACAAGCTCCCGAAAGCGACAAGTCGACGGCCGCGGCAAGGCGCTTGCCGCGGCAAGCCCCCACTCCACGCCCGCGCTCCAGCACATCCACCCACGTGTCGCTCCGGGGCCCCTCCCGAGAGCACGTGGCAGGAGGCTGTGCGGCTAGGGGCGTGCGGTGGCGCGCAGGCGCTGACAAGACAACCATCGTGGCAAGACGGTGGCGTCCCTAGCGGTCCCTTTCGGTGCTGTCTAGGCGACACAGACGGGCATTTAATGCCCTTGTCCCCTGTCGTCAGGGTTAGGTATGATAACACTGTAGCAGCTAGCTGTGCCTACTACAGCACCTAGCTGTGCCTACCCACGGCACCCTTTCCATTTTTTCCCTTGGCCCCCGTTGCTCTATGTCGGTAACCCCTTGAGTATAAAAGGAGGCCCGTGTGCAACGTAGAGGGGGTCGGCCACCTCGAGAGCTCTCGCGAGGTTCAGCAATTCCACACACTCACGCTCGCTCCCGAGCTAGAAATCAATACCAATCCACAAAGTAGGAGTAGGGTTTTACGCATCTGTGCGGCCCGAACCTGGGTAAATCGCTCGCATGCTTCGCCTTGATTTACTCCTCGCACGACCAACCGCCCGCTTGCTTTGCCTCGATCTGCTCTTTGCGCAACCTCCGCCCCCCGCCGAACCAAAAGGGACCCGGTCCGCCGGTCCCATAGGTGCCCGTGGATCAGAAACCCCGGCATCTCTCTGGCGCGCCAGGTAGGGGGCGTCGAAGTTGTGTGAATCAGATCCGGAGTTCTTGCGGGCTAGATCTTCATCTTCTTCATCGATCTTCATCATCTTCATCAACATGCCTCTGAAGAAGAAAGTTTCGGAGGCAGCCGCTCCGTCCGCGCCGAGCCACCCACCGCCGGAGCAAACGGATGGTGGTGCAGGCGCCGGCGGAAGGGCACGCATCGACGAGGGAACTCACGGTGCTGCCAGGTCCCAAGGCAAGGCTGCGCTGCCCATCGGCGGCGTGGCCGGCTCCCACAACGACCAGGCGCCCTCCAAGACCTCGGCGTCCATGCATGCTCCGCGCCCATCTCAGGAGGCGCGGGACCGGCAGCGTCATGGTACTCACGGTACCATGCGCTCGCTGGACCCGGATCGAGCTGGTGGATCCCGGAGCGCCCAGGGCCACCATGCGCGTCAACAAGCCAGCGCGAGCGAGACACGGTCGCTTGGACGAGATACTGCTCCTTCTAACATGGTTAGAAGTCCGAGCTTATCCCGCTCCTCGCACCGTTCGCTACCGCCGCCCGCCACCGCAGCCGAAGCTCTGGCGCGAGCTCAGCTGCTCCTAGACTACCCTCCAGCACCGGACAAGATCGACGACTGGAGGGCCACTATCCAGAGTCTCATCGGTTTCGCCAACGGCGACACTCCTCGGTAGCCGACCACGTCGCAGCCGCAGCGAGTCAGCCAGGCACAAACCGGTGGTGACAAGACTGGTGGGGGTGCAACTACTGTGCACTCCCCACCCCGAAGGCCAAGATCACCGACTCGTCGGGTCCACCTCGACAGCGACTCCATCGCGTCGTCTGATCCCCGAGTTCGTCGCGATCAGCGCCAAGTTCTTCAAGAACGGCAGCGGGAAGACGCTCGTACTCGCATCGAGCGCCGGAGAGAAGCGCGACGTCAGTCAGACCAGCGCGCTGGGCCCTCTGTTGACATGCATGCGCCAGGGGAACCAGGCGACTTACCGTACCCGGTAGGTTGCCCTGCGTTCACTCGTGAGCTGCGGCAAGTCCAGTGGCCCAGTACGAAGAACTTCAAGCCCGACGTACCAGAGAAGTACGACGGCAAGTTGCATCCGTCCGAGTTCCTCAGCATCTACACCATCGCGGTGCAGGCTGCTGGGGGGCGGGACGACAAGATCCTTGCCAACTACTTCCCGTTGGTACTCAAGCCCAACGTCAGGTCCTGGCTCATGCACTTGCCGGACAACTCCATATCCTCTTGGGCTGAGCTGTGCCATCAGTTTGTTGGCACCTTCACAGGCGGCCACAAACCTCATGGCCAAGAGAGCGATCTTCATCTGCTCGTCCAGAAGGAAGGAGAGCCCCTGCGCCAGTACATCCAGAGGTTCAGCCGTGTACACCACAACATCCCAAATATCCACCCCGCCGCGGTAATCAGCGCGTTCCATCAGAACGTGCGTAACCGCAGGATGCGGGAGGAGTTGGCGATGTGCAAGTTTCGAGACGTCAGCGAGCTTTATGCCCTGGTCGACAGATGTGCACGCGCTGAGGAGGGGAGGAAATTCCCCGGAGAAAGCACTGGAGCAGGAGGATCTGACAGTGAGGATGCCGCCCCGGCAAAGAGAAGCCGGCGGCGCAACAACAGGAAGAAGTAGAACAACGAGGTGCTGGTCGTTGAGCAGTCCGGCAATGAAGGTGATGCCACGAAGGCTACAGTTGGTAGCTCCGGCAAGGAAGTTGCCGCATGCACCAACTGTCAGGCTGTGGCGGCCGTCGACAAGCAGGACGGCTCCGGCAAGCAATACTGTAAGATTCACCGCACCAAGGGCCATGACCTCCAGAGCTGCAAGAAGGTCGAGCAGCTCGTCCAGCAACAGAGGGCTGAGTACGAGCGGCGCGACAGGGAGAGAGCCCAAGGGGGTGCCGAGAAGCCTGGCCAGAAGCGCACCGGCCAGCAAGGACGCCGCGGCAAGGCCAAGCAGCGGCAAGGAGACAGACCTCCCCGCGGCCGCGACAACGACGAAGGCGACGGGGAGGATGAAGACATGGATGACGTTGAGACCAGTGAGCAGGAGTTTCAGAAAGCCACAGAGGTCTTGTGCGTTGACGGGGGTGCTTCCCTGCATACCTCGCACCGCCAACTCAAACAGTGGGTGCGGAAGTCAATGCAGCGGAACCACCCATTGAATCGCGCAAGCTTCTGAAGTGGTCCAGCACGCCTATCATCTTTGACATTGAGGACCACCCTGATCGCACAACCGCGGTCGGGTGTCTGCCGATGTTGGTTTCACCAACTATCCGCGACCTCAAGGTCACCAAGATGCTAGTTGACGGCGGGGCCGGCTTAAACCTGATCTCCTCCGCTGTGCTTCGAAAACTCCAGATCCCTGACGGCGAGCTCGAAGAAACCGGCACATTCCAAGGGATCAATCCGGGAAGGAGCAAGCCGAAGGGGAAGGTCACGCTGCCGGTAACATTCGGCAGCAAGTTAAACTTCAGGACTGAGAGGGTCACGTTCGACGTTGCCGATATCCCGTTGCCTTACAATGGGATACTTGGCCGTCCAGCACTCGCCAAGTTCATGGCGGCCTCTCACTACGCGTATAACATGCTGAAGATGCCAGGCCCGATAAGCGTCATTTCTGTCCCTGGCGACAAGAAGGACGCTCTTATCTGTGCCGACAAGATCTACCGGGAAGCAGCAGCCATGGCAGACCGCGATCCACTTGCCGCTGAAGCTCCCGGGACCAATAAGACCAAGTCCGGCAAGAGTTCTGGTGCCTACTCCGGCAAGCGCGCCTCTTCGGAGTGCTGCGCTGCTGTCGAGGACACGCCATCGAGCTCCACCGGCAAGAAGACCAAGTCCGGCAAGAGCTCTGCTGCCCACTCCGGCAAGCGCACCTCTTCGGAGTGCTGCGCTGCCGTCGAGGACGCACCATGGAGCTCCACCGGCAAGAAGACCCAGTCCGGCAGAAGCTCTGATGCTCACTCCGGCAAGCGCGCCTCTTCGGAGTACTACGCTACCGTCGAGGACGCACCATCGAGCTTCACCGGCAAACACAAGAAGACGATGGCAGCTCCGCCAGAGACAAAGAAGGTGTCCGCCAAGGAGGATGGCACTGGTGGTACCTTCACCATCAGTGCCGCGCTTGATCCTAAATAGGAAGGCGTGCTCGTTGCTTTCCTGCGGGCGAATGTCGACGTGTTTGCATGGCAACCGTCTGACATCCCCGGCGTTCCCAGGAAAGTGATTGAGCACCACCTTGCCGTTTGTCCTCATGCGCGGCCCGTCAAGCAGAAAGTCCGGAAGCAGG